>NW_013952565.1:994655-996910 GCF_001266775.1 Austrofundulus limnaeus | reverse complement strand
CTATGATGCAGTTTACTTGGCATCTCAAAATACATTTCCTCAAACGTATTTTTAATCTGAAAAGAGCTTCATTGAGTGAGAACTAATGTTGAGAGCTCAGTTTCACTTTCACTTTGACCCGAGAGCCTGCAGGAGTCATGGGCGGGGTGTGTTGGGTGTGTCGGGTGGGAGGTGGGGGGTGTGCTCCATGATGAGGAAGTTTGACTTAAAGACACGTCCCAGAGGCGTTTCTGGAACTAAAAGGTGTTTCTGGTCCCCACCTGTCGTTTTGCTCCTCAGCATGGCTTCATAAAAACGCTGCAGGATTTCTCAAACATGCATGAATGAGTCAAAGCAAGGCTTTGGACATGTTTTTATGAGAGAATAACATTATAACATGATATAAAACTCCAAAAAAGTTGATATTATATGATATTGCCCCTTTAATAAAATCACAAAACATAATTAAAGACAACAAATAGTTGAAAAATAACGAACCAACAAACACTGAATTTTAGAAAAGAAAAAAGAATACAGAGCATTTGTGAAACTGCATCGAAATATTATTGCGGACGTGGAGGAAAAGCTTAAAGAGGATGTTTTTCCTCCTTTGTGTGCTGCTGCCAGGCAGTCAAAGTAACATGTTAGCAAAAAAAAAAGAAAGTTTGGAAATTAGTTCGCTGTTTCAGCTTTGATGGGAAGTATTCTTTAAAGCAACATCGCTAAAGCTTAGATGATCCAAAAGCAGTTTTTGGCTCAATCACTGCACAGAAAATGTAGAAGATTTTCTCTGTTTCCTCCTCATTCTTTACCAATTTTGAGTTTATTTCTCAGTTTCTTGCCTTTTTTCCCCTTTCCTGACAAACTACTGACCCATACTCTGAGAGCATGCTGCATGTCAGAGCTTAGACAAACATAGGATGTAGCAAACATAAGAGAAATATGCTATATAAAATATATATATGCTATATAAAAAAATGTTTAAGCATCTGAAAGAAAAAGTAAGGAGTAGGTGTGGGAGTGAGTTTGTACCTCCTGGTGTTAAGAGTCTCTTGACCGTTTGCTGACACGAGGCCCCCTGCTGCACCTGGACCGTCTGTCCTTCTGTCTCCATATAAGCCTCAAGCACTTGTGCACACACACTGACACACAGCAATACGCATCCTTTTTGGTTCACAGAATTTGTTTCCCATATGAAAGTGCATTTACTGTAACGCCACCGAAAGAGGTTTTAAAATGACGTAATAATCAAAGCTCACGTAAAATTTTTAATTTCCCGTTTCAACGTACACGTTCAGTATAAAGCGCAAACTCCCTCCTAGACGTTTGTCTTTACTGCTGATGGCAGTCTTTGTGTTAAATCTCTTAGGTGTGTTAACTTGAATGTGGTCAGCACATTTTTCAGAGGATTTAAATCTCTGTGAGCGAGCAAATCTCTTCCTTGCTCTCATATCTGTCCTCCTCCTCGTCTTCTCAGTTCTATCAGTTTAAAACCAGTGTACAGTTTTAAATACATGTTGTGTCAGATACTGTTTGCTTTCAGGCTAGTGTTGCTGTTTTAGATCATTACTTTGACAGTGACATTTCAGTGTCACACAATTGTATGTCATATGTTTCAGATCTTGTAAATGTCTAATAAAAATAGATTTTTTTTAGCCTAGAAAAAGTTATTTTCTTTCAAGACTTTGTGGTTATTCCATAGCAAATAATCTATACTTTGCAAAACTTTATTTTGAGTTCTCACTACAATGAAGAATTTGTTATTAGTGCATGCAGATATAATTTGGAGCACTGTTGAAACTTTCAGTGCTCGTTAGGCTTTCCTTTCTTTTCCTTGCCCTTCCCATCTTCTACCCTCTCTTTTCTTCTTACAAGGTACATAACACCTCTGTCTTCCTTATCCACCCTTAAGTGGTAACCACGGTAACATCCAATCCCCTGAGAGATTGGCCTAATTCAATTAGGACTCCTTTGTGTCAATTAATTAACGAGACAGAGAGGGAGACTGCAATTGGGAGGCTGAGACTGGGCAAGAGGCAGCGCAGCGCCAGAAAACCAGCAAGTGGACTTTTATTCAGATGTTGTTTCTGTAGATAATTGATTTTTTTTTTTTTTGTGGAGTAAAAGAGTTGCATGAGTTCAACAAGAAGAACAAAAACCTAAAAGTGGAGCAAAAAAAGCATATTAAGAAAGAAATACAAATTTATTTGTCAATTTCTTCATTTTACACCTCTCATCTTTTCTGCTTCTTTTTGTAACTTTTTATATCTCTTCTC
>NW_013952565.1:989625-994439 GCF_001266775.1 Austrofundulus limnaeus | reverse complement strand
CCCCCGCCCTCCTTTCTTCACTTTTTTTATTCTTTTTTCAAAGAAAGTATCTCTTGTTTTTGTGTCAGGCACACTATAATGATACACTTTTCCTTTCTCTGTCATTTCTTCCAGGGGTTCGTCTTGACAGGGTTCGTGGTGGGAGACAGAAATATAAACGCCGGATAGATGCAGACAACAGTCCGTACCTGAACCCACAACTGGCTTTGCCCCCCAAGAAGCCATGTGAGAACAAACACACACACACACACACACACACACACACACACACACACACACACACACACACACGTTTGTGCACACACAAACCAAGCAAGATCTGAAGGGGTAATTGTCAAGGACAGGAACTGCTCATTAACATTCCATGGAAAGAAAGTAACAATGATCATACAATAAACAGCGCCCATTATTCCATAACACAGTGGGATCATAACATGTTGTGTGTGCTAGATTTCACCATAAATGTATTCATTTTGCTCCAGCTGGATTGGTTGCTATTTTTTTATATATATTTTTTTCCAAACAGGAATTTAATCATAACCAATGGTCGGTGAGTGAACAATTAATGAGAAAGAGTGAGTGAGAGTGACAGAGACAGGTAGCCGTGGAGAGATTAAACCCAAATGAGAGCATTTCCCAGAGAGAGAGGGGAGAACGGAGGGAGCGAGAACAGCCACAGCCCTAATCCGGATTAAATCCAATCTGGCACCTACATCAAACTAGAGTTAGCTCTCTAGCTAACCGTCTGCTTGCACATAGCATACACACTCATGCGGTGCAGATTGAGGAGTGTTTAGCAGCTTGGTCCCCAAAGCCCATTTTGCTTAAAGCTGGAACATATTCTGCTTTAGGCCAATATGTTGAATGGCTGCATGGCAGCTTACTGGGACGTTTGCACTACTAATCATAGAAAATTATGGGATAATGTGAATATGTGTACACTATGTATGTGTTGGCATACTCAGTGGATTTTGAGTGTTCCAGCTAACTGAACATCTGAACTGCTGAGCTAGTCCGTAGATATTTTTTTCTCCATCAATTCGAAATATTTGTGAGCCATCATATCGAAATGAGGATTAAGTCAAATTTGGTCAAAATGACTTAATTACATTTTCAGATTCTTGGCTTTAAAAGCTACATTTTGATACCTGGATCATTCTGATATTATAATTAAATCCATATATATGACTTAATTTGTCTTGTTGGTTACAATAATACAGAAATATTTGGTCTGAATCCTAATTTTATGTCATTTTAATGAGGAATTTTTGATGTCCTTATACCTCAAATTTTATTTGATTATTGAGATTTCCCAGCTGAAAAGAAACAAAACTTTGCTAACTCACAGGGAAAATCTTAAAATTTTAAGGCGTTTTTCCTCAAAATCAGTTTTTTTTTGTTGCTACCGCTCAAAAAAGTGCTTCAAAATTTTGTTTTATGATTATATTTCAGACAGTTCATTCAAATGATACATTGATAAGGCATTTATTCATTTTATTTAGACAAAATGCAATTTTTGTTAACATTTTAGTCAAAACACTATATTTGCCTATTTCTCCATACACCACTTTTGGACTTAATCCTCGTTTCGATGTGATGGGTCACATATATACTTGTTTAATCCTGTCATTGTTAGAAAGCATCTGTGTCCTTTTGTTAATAAAGAACAAGATCACACACTATTTCATCAATCTGTATATCTCACATTTCTTTTTGCTAAATATCGCATCCTTTTTCAGTCAAAGAGTCAACACACAAACAAAATGTTTCTGTCTCTTTCGCACTCACAGAGCCTTTTCCCTACCTCACCCTCTCCATTGATTGTTTGAGAACAGAACAATAGCCCAGGGTTTGGAAATGGGCTTCCATTGATTCTAATTAGGGAAACATTAAATAAGATTTACCCACAGATACTGCAGTCTGACTTGGATTGGTGTGGCTCAAATGACCTTCCTGCTGGACCACGTGTGTCTGAATACGTCCAGATATATGTGTAAACACACACACACAAACACACACTCATATCCTCATGTGCGAATGTAAGAAAATGGGGGGTAGCGGACAGTGTTAGATCAATACACAACTCATCCTCACAACTCTTTTACTCCCTTGCTGTTTATCTACTTATCGCTCTCAGTCGGTTTTTTTGCAATCTGTCCATAGCTCCATTTTTACCTGTTTGTCTTCACTCGTTTTTCTTCACTTTTCTCTCCTTCCGTCTTTCCCAATCCTACACTCTTCTCTCGCTCTTCTATTCTGTGACAACACACTTGATTAGTCTGTGGATTAATTTGCAAGTTGGATATCAGTCTGTTTCTAATGGGCCATAGAGGTCTCATCACCACATGTCACTATTCCCAGCTGAGCTGTTTCGCTTTGAGAATTATCTTCCCCTTCTGTTCTGTGGAGGTGAAGTTTCCCAGGGCTGTTGTACCAAAATCAAACATTTTGGACAACTTGGATCACTGGTGGTTATCGCCATTAATCTCAGCTTTGAACGTGTCCTGTTTGAAAGTCTTTCAATAATTGTTTAGTTACGAATAATTTCTTGTTTGGTCTTGTAATTTGTTAACTGAATAGTTTGTTGTCAAATGTGTCAAAAATGTTAGTCTCCAATAAAAAATGAGTTTTGTGTTGTTTTTTTTTAACAAAATGTATTGTGATATTTTTTACACCATATTACTTTATTTTGCTACATGGGAAAATCTTTTTAAACATGATCAGTAGGGCTGCAACAATGAATCGATAAAAATCGATTGTTAAAAGCGTTGGCAACGAATTTCATTATCGATTTGTTGTGTCGCGCGATTTATGCGTCTCTCTCCATGTTGCGGAGCCGTTTACGTCACCCGCAGAGCATTGTCAATGCTGGCTGACCTAAATAAAGTTTAGGAAGAAAGAAAAAACTCTACCTGTAAAGATCCGCCCTCTCTGACTCTCAAGTGAAAGTAGAGACTTGGAACTTTAAACCAGTTTTTAAATTGTGTTGTTAGGCCAAGTAGACCCGAAGTTATGATAAGAAGTATATGCTACATTAATTTCTTTTAAATGACGGTCTGATTTGATGTGCACCGCGTCGCGAGGAAGAAGCTCGTCCCATGGAGGAAAAAAAAGTACCTCAGTCCACCGTTTGTTTCCTCCTTCTCTCGGGGCAGAAATATAAAACCCTCCAATCTTTTTTTCTGACCGATGCTCAAAGTTATTTGATAAGCAGCAAAAAGGTTCAGGACGAAGGAAAAATAAAAAATAAAACGACGCGAGCAGAACTCCTGGTCTGACTCAGTAGGGGACGGGGGAGGGATGGGTGACCGCTTCAGAACTGCTTACTGGGTCATAGAAAACCGTTTTAGCCACAGACTGAACCAAGAAGAAGGAAACAAAATGTAAAGAACCAGAGAAAATCAAATTCTAAATATAAACTTATTCTAGTTATAATAACAAATTAATAATAGTTTTACATTAAAAAAAATCATATTTTATTCAGTTTTCCTCATTCAGCAACCTATTAAATTTCACTTGTTATGTTTTATGGTCATAACCAAGTTTATTAATGTATGAGAAATCCACTTTTTTTCAAGTCGGTGTTTAATAAGGCTGGCAAAATCAATTGTGAAAATATTTATGATGTGCTTCTTATTTTAATTTAGCATATTATCATAAAAAATCCTTCATGTTATGAAAAGACCCTCTTGATTCAATAGAAAACTCTGTTTTTTTTTTAAGAAAATGGCTGCCTATCAATTAATCGTTAGTCAGTCTATAAGATAAATCAACTTCAGACAACTTCGCATTAATCGATAACTTGCACCCCTAATTTATACAGGAATTAAATTAATTTATATCTACTTATAGTTACGTAATTATGTGTTTTAATGATTTGGCCGATTAATTTAAAAAATAATCGACAGATTAATTGATTATTAAAATAATCGTTAGTTGCAGCCCTAATGATCAGCACACGTTATTCTAGGTTTTGTATATGCGCTTTCACATGTTTGCACCAGATTGGTGTGGAACAGCTTGTAGCCTAACAAGGTAAAAATTCACTATCTCCCTGTCTCTGTGTTTGTCTCCTTGTCTGGTGGTCATGTCAGTTGCCTTTGGCTGCCTTGCAGATAACAAAATCGTCTCTCACCTGCTGGTGGCCGAGCCAGAGAAGATTTATGCCATGCCTGACCCGACAGTACCAGACAGTGACATCAAGGCCCTGACTACGCTTTGTGACCTGGCAGACAGAGAGCTGGTGGTCAACATCGGCTGGGCCAAACATATCCCAGGTAAGACAAAACTGCTGCATCTTTTGCTCTGGCATGTTCAAAAGCAAACTGGGGAGCAAATAAGTGATTGTTGGTGCTTTCCTCGAACTTAATGAACCCAACTGCAAGCAAATACAGTGGGAATGGGTTTGGGCCAAATCCGAAATCACAACATGTGCAGCAGCTCTGACAAAACTGTTCTAAAGGATTTGTTTAGATTCTGATTAGAGGGTATATGCAGTCAGTATTCTACCTGCAGTGCATAGCTTTTTACTGCATTTAGAGAAACACTGATTTGTTCTGAACAGGCAGTAGATTTATTAGGTTGTCAGAAGAGGATGGAGGACAGTCAAACTGGTCATTAGCCTGACTGTCTACTTATAACTCATTTTTGTTTTTCCAAATTTAGGTTGTTCACAAAGCTGTTTACTGCAGGTAGGATACTGACAGCCAATAAAAACTCAATAGAACCCCACATCACAAAATCTGAACCAAGATCATTTAAATGTGTGCCTGTGTAGGGTTGTGTGTGTGTGTGTGTGTGTGTGTGTGTGTGTG
>NW_013952565.1:988110-989550 GCF_001266775.1 Austrofundulus limnaeus | reverse complement strand
TAGATAGATAGATAGATAGATAGATAGATAGATAGATAGATAGATAGATAGATAGATAGATAGATAGATAGATAGATAGATAGATAGAACACAGCTGTGCCTGTCTGCAAAAAACTGAATCTAATCCTCTTAAACCTAACCCCTTTTTGTTCTAATCTGCTCAGCAGAGGATCTGCAATAAGAGACCATAGAAATTAACATGCAAAACCAGACATTTTTTAACTTTAAAAAAAGAAATGAAGAATAGGTCAAAGAATAAGAGGGTAAGGATGTGGGGAACAGCAGCATATGAAAAGAGCAAAAGTCTGGTGAAGTGAAAAGAAAGCTAAAGAACAGAACAGAGCAGTTTGTTGCATTGCTCCAGCAGAGCAGTGCAGAGGTTGAATAGTACAGGAGAAGATCCCAGATCAGGGACATAAATATCATGTAGTCATGCTGCGTAAATCCATAACAATAAAGTTGGTGGCGTTGGATAACAGGATCCATGAATGATACGTATATGATATCAATAAATGTGAAAATAACGGTGAGAAGGAAAAATCGAGATGAAGTGAGTGAGATAGGAATACACATTGCCTCTAGTAAGTGTATTGATCTTTATACCGCTATATGGACAATAAGCAGACATAGATATTGATCCGCATACTAAGAATAACAGTGAAAATGGGCTTTTCTTTTGGAAAACAATATAAAGTCTCGACCCTATGCCATCCTTCCTATGCTTATCTCTAATCTAATGTTTCCTGCTCTGTTTGCTCTCTTTCTCATCTCTCAGTTTCTGCACAATTTGTAATTTGCTTAAGTAGACAAAAAGGGCAGTCTGGTCCTGATACACACCTACACATTCTGAATAATTAATGGTTTGTTTGCATCACGGCAGTCATTTCCATTGAGACATATCATGCTGAATGCACTTTTTTTGCATTTATAAACTATTTTTTGTGCAATTATAGTGTCTAGGAGTGTAGAAAACTTTAATTTATTCTGTCCAGTTACTGCAAAGACATTTTTATATTATTTTATGGGTCAGATTTTTCAGTTTGTTCAAAATCTGCTGTTGCTTATTTCGTTTCATTGTTTATTTTGTCACACTTTTTTCTTCATAACTACCATTTATGGTAATGTATTTCCGGCCAACTGAATTTCATAGTCCGCCAGTTTTTTCCTCGCTGTGTGATTTTGTAGTTCATAGCGTCATGCCAAAAATGCAAGGTCAGAAGTCAAAATGTTCGGTTCTGGGGTGTGTGAACTCACATGATTAATCTACATAGACTACCAGCGTCGGAGCTTCTTCAAAGTGCCTGGTTAAGTTTTATTTTTCAAGGAAATGGACCCACAACAGGGCGGAAAGTGCTTGCGGACAACACAGGATGAATGTTACAACAACAAGGGTGAGTTATGAACTGTGTTTTAACTGTCTAATTTAGCTGTTTCTACCCT
>NW_013952565.1:979614-987380 GCF_001266775.1 Austrofundulus limnaeus | reverse complement strand
AGGACATAGAGTGTGTTAATAAATAACGCACCATTGTGACACATTCGTTTGAAGACGTGGTTCTGCAGGTTTGTTATTCTGAGTGTCTTGCACTGGGTCAGACTCTGGCTCGTACATGTAAGGCTGGATTGACAAGTCTACCGTTGTTGACATCCTTATACTTTTTTGCCATCTGCCATTACTAATATGCACCTTCATATACATTCATTTTTGTACTGTACTTTACGGTTTATATATGTAAATAAATAAGCATATGTGTTTATGTGTATGTGTATATGTGCACTGGTACATTACTATATATCACGTGTATATTGTGGGGTTTTGTTTGTTATCTTTTATTAATCTTTCATTATTCTTCTCAGCCTCTCTTGAATTAAGCTGCAGTAATGTGCAAATTTCCAGACTGTGGGATCAATAAAGTTTTATCTTATCTTATTTTATCTTAAAAACAGTTTTTAGTCGGTAGATAGCTGTTTTTTCTATGAAACTACAAATATGGCCGAATGAGGTGGAGTCGAACGCTCAGCGACCTGGAGGGGGCGGGGTGTGAAATATCTCCTTTGTATTTAAAGAGACCTCACCAAAACAGCTTGCTCTGAGGCGCAACTCAGAACAGGGGTAAAGCAAGGAAAGCAAGGAGTCTGTGGAGCAACAAAAACGAGGAATTAAGACCAAAGCATTGCAGTTTTATTTTAAGTAGACCATAAGTGAATGATTTAGACGTGAAAAAGAAGGATTTAAAAGCATGATATGATACCTTTTAATGTGCTTACAAGTGAGTGGACCAAGTTAGCCAGGTTATCAGCTGAGCGTGGTGTCTGGGTATGAGCTTTGTGTATATGTGCAGCTTTCTGTGAAAAAAAAAAAAAAGGCGGGCGAGCGAAGCGCAACAATTGCTTGGAGGAGGAGAGAAGATGGTGTGATTAGATGAACGAGGAAGGCAATCCACTGCTCAGAGAGATGGAACTCTTCATCTTCCAAGTGTGTGTGTGTATGTGTGTGTGTGTGTGTGTGTGTGTGTTTGTGTGTGATGTGAGCACCTTATGAAATCCTCACTGTTTACAGCTCTGAACACTGATCTAATACTCACACTCACTCTAGACATGAACACACAATCGTGCCCTCACAGAAAGTGATCTACTGTTCACTCGCAGTGGAAAGGATTGTCAGATAGAAATACACCTCCTTCACATTCTTTATCTGTCTCTCACACACACACACACACACACACACACACACACACACACACACGTGTAACCGAGGAGGACAGACCTGTTAACCTGTTAGCAGCCATCTTGTTTCACATCTTGTGTGTGTAAGAGATGACTGTGTTCAAAGTGTAGACACACACACACACACGCCTTTGCTCGCCACGGTACAGTAATTTTTTTTAATCAAATTGATGGAGAGAGACAAAGACAAAAAAGACAGAGGCAAAGAAGGGGGGAGGTGAAGTCAATTTATGTTTCATGATATGGCTGCGCAGAGCTGCACACACACACACACACACACACACACACACACACACACACACACACACACACACACACACACACACACACACACACAGAATGCACATTTGTGATACACGCACACAAAGGCTCCTAACAGTGGTAACAACGTGTCAAGGCGAGCGCCAGGCAGCTAATTTGAAGTCATTAGATGTCTGCCGTACTGGCAACAATTTGTTACGCTCTCACACGCACAAACACGCACACACACAAACGCATCACATAGACACACTGAGTTAAGAGCCGTCTGCGGATAGCGAGGAGCCTAAATTGTAAACTAATTTAAACATCACTCAGCATTAGAGAGGCTGCCTGCAAGACAGGCCCCCGGATAACAAGACCGAGGTTCTTGTGTGTCTGTGTGTGTGTTGTTAGTCATGTTTGACACAGAGAGTCACAGAATCTTAAGAGAATTTTGTCATTACAGCAGATACATACGTTTCTGTAATTGTTTTTTTATATATATGAAGACTTTTCTATATAAACAGTGTGCAGCTTTAGTTATCTCACATTTAACCTTAAGGCCCTGTCACAATATGACGTTTTAAACAACTTAAACCAACTTGTAAAATATTGTCCAACACACTAAAGATGTCTATATGGAAGATAGAATGAAAAAATCTACTAGAAGCCTCTTTTGGACGTATGTGTCTTTAATGCTAATGATTAGACTGAATATATAACCTACCAGAGTAATTTAGCTGTAATAAAATGTTCATAAGTCAGCATAAGTTGTCTAAAATGTTATAGTGTGACAGCGCCTTTACACTAACACACATTTTTTAAAACACCCAACAATTTCTGTATAATTTCTGCTAACCAGCCAGGCAGGGGCAGAGCCAGGGGGTGGCCAGGGGTGGCCATGGCCACCACAGACAAATCTTTGGCCACCCCATTGGCCACCCTGCTGTACACACCCTTTACACAGTTAAACAACCTTTAGGGGTGTAATAATCCTCCTGAACAGTTGGTGGCAGTGTTTAACAGTTTGAAACATTACCAAGCTCAAAGAAGTGACAAAGAAGTGATTGTTTTCTTTATATACAGAACATATGCCTACGTAATCTGACTTATTGATAATTATTTTTATATATCTTTTTTTATTATCACATAGCACAATGCCATTTTATGTTCTGAAGGCTGCATGATGCTCTGTGCCTTTTGGCTATGAGTAGACCTATCACTAAATCAGAAAAAGTGAAATGCCCCTTTAAATTCACTGTCAGTCATTATCAATATTGCACCTGTTCATTGGGTAAAATAATTAATATTAGTTTTAAACATGCAGTTGAGGGTCATCATTATTTGGCACAATGACGTGTTAATATTAAAAATAAACCAATAAACAATATAAAAGTATAAAGCACCCCTAAAGTCATTGGATATGATAAATTGTGTCACATTAATTAATATTATCTCAGCTAAACCAGTGAGTTTAAAAACATGATAATGAAACTAGTTCAATGAGTAATCTGTCTCTGAAATAATTATTAAATCAAGTGTTTATTTATGTAGGTAGAAGTATGTTTATCAGTCTGGTAAAATACACCAGAATGCAGAAAATGGCAGTTATTTCATCCAAAATTTTCTGGGGTAGGACCCCCAGACCCACCAACAGTCACGCCCATGTTTATAAGGTCGTCACTGCCTGTATAAGGACATAAGGAAATGACAAAAACACAGAGATCTGCAGAAACTTTCAGTTAAAAATGATGTCATTTTCAAGGCCACCCCTGTGTGAGTAGTGGTCTCAGTCTGGCCACCCCTAAGAAAAATGTCTGGCTCCACCACTGCAGCCAGGCTTTTTTGTCGTCTTTTAATGGTTGTGATGAATAGTTCTTCGGGCTTTCTGAAGGCCTTTCAGAGTAATCTTTAGACGTTGTCCACTTTATTCTGTAATGTAGCTTTATTCTGTAATGTAGCTTTATTCTTTAATATTGCTTTATTCTGTAATGTTGCTTTATTCTGTAATGTAGCTTTATAAAAAATGAGGAAAGTAAAGAAATGGAGGACAGGAGAATTTTCAAACCTGCAAAACTAATTTCAACAGATAGAAACTGTTTGAAATTCATGTCAAAAAAGTTTTAAACAGGGAAAAGTCCAACAAGATCTTCCTTTGGTTGATTGTTTATTATGTCAATTGTTTAACTGATAGCTCTGGGAGCTTTGGGAATAACTACTGGTAAAATACTACTTTATGTGTCAAACTCTGTTATTTTAAGTATTTGCTAAAGATCCTGTTAGGAACAGTTTGTGTCATGGCAAACATCTGGTAACAAAGTTCCTAAAGTTCCAATTTATTCACACTAGATCTTCATGGACAACAGATTCATCTCTTGAAATTAAGAGCCTTTTTAAAATTGGATGAATCTCATGTAAGTGGCTTAATAAATGTATAGGACAACATTCTCCTGAAAATGGCCAGGTACTGTGATGAAAATGAGTGAAAATGTTTTAAGCACTTTTAAACAATGCTGGCTCATTGGAAATAAAATATAAAGCAAAACTCAGGTACGACTCAAGGTTTGTACTTTAATCAATAAGCACAGATAAGCCTTTTGATAATTCAAACCATGGTAGAAGGCAACGTGCACTTCTCTGTTCCCACACAATACACAGAGTGTGAAGAGTAAGCCGTCACACTCTGGAAACTGTGGTAATGTGGAAATATCAGAAGTTATTATTGAAAGGGCATGAAAGGCCTTACCATCCAATAATATGGATTAGTGAAGAGAAGATCTCATTTTAATAGCTCTCAAAGAGACAACTCTAGATGCATATTAGGCTGTGTGTCACTGTGAAGCACGTGTGTGTTTGTGTGTGTGTGTGTGAGGGACGAAGTGCAGTCAGGTGAGAAGAGGAGGAGGAGAGGAACAGCAAATATTTAAACAGAGGAGAACAAGAGAGTGAATAAAAAAATGAAAGGCCATTCAAAATGAGCCATTTATCTGTCAGTAGAATTAGTCTTTTCATCCTCTTTCCTCTTCTCTTACTCTCTCTTTCTCTTCCTCTCCATAATAACTAAATGACTACCAGGCAGTCATACTAGCAGCTCTTATCTAGACTGTTGGACACAATGGAAAAAGACAGACAGGGCGAGCACTTGACTTGACGAAAGACCACGAAATGAACAAATAAAAGAATCAACGAATAAAAGCCAGAACCTATAACAGTCTTCCTTTTTTTTTTTTTTTTCCAAAAGCAGGGGCCTTGCTATTAGTGCATTTTTACAACGCCCTCCCATTTTCTTTCTTATTCAGGAAAGAAATTGCTCTTGGGCCACCCCCTATTCTTTGGCGTCCCTATCTCCTTTTACTTGTGCTTTCTTTTTTTAACAGCCTTTTTCCCTTCTCTGTCCTTTTTTCCCCTTTCAATTTTGACACTCGGGATAAGCAGTCTATGTGTCGACTGTAATGCAGCATGATTGAGTTGTAAAAATGGGGGATGGGAGGTGGAGGGGTGTTGCCGCCGGTCCAGTCATTTGATCAGTCTCTGTGCAGATATGGGAGTATGGGGTTTGGGTGGTGGAGGCAGTGATGGGGATGAGATAACAGGTGAGGAAGGAACTCCACAACCTTTACTATGGACCTTAGCTTTGATGTGAATAACTCCAAAACTCTTTTCAAGATCTTTTTTTTTCTCACATTGTGCATTGTGACATAAAACTCAAGTTTAGTTTCAGATTGATCAGTCATTTACAAATTATCCTGATAAATTTATGATGTAGGTTTTTTGTTTTTACCAGTAAGTTTTCCACCAAATAAAATTAGATTAAAATTAAAAAGTGTAACAAATAAATAAACATGCAAATATGTGATACTGTGATGCAATACAATGTTCAAAATTGGATGCCAGAAAAATATGCAGAAAACCAAATAAGTTCTCAGTTAAATGTTTATTTTCCGAACTAAAGACTCCATTTTCCTTTCTTGAGCATGTGTAACCCTGAGTTTAGTCAAAATGGCCCCCAGCTTACGTGTCCTTAGATTATTCTTAAAAAAACCTGGTCACACCTCTCTTACATCAGCATTGGTATGCCTGAAATGTTAAATATTATTATGCGTCTGGAGGGAGGCACAGATTAAGTAGAGACATGTTGATTGTCTCATTGTTTACAGTAAATGAGTAAAACTGATCACAAAGTATAAAATATGAGGCCGTATCTAAAATTCAGTGAATCAGTCACAAAATATCCTTCAGTCACCTTCCTAAAATAATTGCCTGACTCATTATTTTAAGTTTTCCAGGAAACACAAAAAATGCAGCTTGTTAAGTTTTTAGTTAAGTTTATGTTTGGGGAAAAAATGAGTCAGGTGATTAATTTCGGAAGGTGATGATATACTTTATTGGTTATACAAGTGGTAAGATCTCCTTGTGAATCAAATAAGAAAAGCAGCATTCATAGACTGGATTGGTGAGGTGGAGCTCCATTATTAGGATCCATTATAGTGGAATCACACCGAACGTGTTTTGAGCTGCAGGAGCAGCCAGTTTACATGCAAAGTCTATGGCGGACCCGCCTCTAGGGGTCATGCGTCACGTCACGTACATTTTGGGCGGCGCGCAAGGAAGGTGGAAGGGGTGGCAGAGCATTTTCCGTGCATGCGGTGCTGCGGTAGCAGCCGACGCCCGAGTTCAAAAATCTGAACTTTTGCCGCTCAATGCGACTTGACAACCAATCAGAAAGACTCATTTTTCCACATGATAGTTTCCTGAATGTTGCCCTCTAAACCGAAACAGACGGACAGGAGATCTTTTGCTGAAATCGACCATCTGCAGTTGGATTTTCTGGCTGGAGATATCGATGTGGGTCTGCTGCTCGGGACAAATAAAAAACAAAGTCTGTCAGCTCACAGCTACTGGAGTGGCAAAACTAACTAAACAAATCGCCTCTAAATCATCTGGTGAATTAATTATCTGCTGTGCGCAACGTTCGCTTGCTCTTTAGTAAATAAAGCAAAGCCATTTTCTTTATTTTATCTTTATTTCACCCGCCAAGGACAGATTGGAAAAAAACCAAGACGCTCCTCCCTCTTCAGACGCGCATCTGGTCTGTGTCCTGGTCTGAACATAGTGCGTCCAGCTGGAGGCGTTGTGTACTTTTTTGCTGCTCAAAACGCGTTCGGTGTGAACGTAGCTTTAGGGTTGAGGCCAAATACTGTTTACCATCCCTAAAAGAGGTAGAGACCACTCGGTCCCTTATTCTAAGCTGAAAAAATAAATAACTTAGAAGGCTTTAAGAAATTTTGCCGCAATCATTTGTTTCTGATTCCTGATGTCTAACATTCATATATTTTATATTTTCTTTATGTGTTGATACCTTGCTGTGTTGTTTTCTGAAGGGCTCAGGCTGTCGTTAGATCACTTTTCTAAGACAGCAATAATGACATTTTCTTAACATAAAACAGTGCATTTGCATACTTTTCTAACTAGATAACAAAGAAAAACTGGTGCAAAATGTTTCTAAGATATTATAGTTCAAGCGTAAAACCATTGTATATAAGCTTGACTAAAAAATAAACACAAAATTTAGATGAATAAAAACCACGTTTGAATACATATAGTATTATAGGTATACTGGATAACCTGAATACTCCCAAAGGAGCGTTTTATGCCACACTATTTTGACCTACTGGCTAAATACATCCCTCCTTTTTCTGACATGACCTCTCACTTTCTATTGCTCCATTGTATTCTTAACCTCTTTATTATCAAGTCAACCTCCACTCCCAACCCCCACCCTCACCATGCTCCCCTATTCTCAGGCTCCCAGCCGTTCTGTGTGTAGGTCTGTGCAGAAACAAGAATCAGGCTTACTCAGTGGAAGTTAAGATGTACGTTTCAAAGTAATGATTCCAGTATTCCTCCATCCTAACATACTGTCGTTGAATAGGAAAGACCTTGTTTAAAATCTCTCCCTGCTGTTTTTGTTTTTTTATTTTTTTTCCGGCTGTATTCCATGTAACACAGACATGATATAAATGGTTTTCAGTTAGAGATTTAGATAAGCAGTCGAGCAGTTAGCCATTCACACTGCCAGTCAGCCAGTTAGATAGCCAGCCAGACAGTCAAATAAACTACACAGTCAGTCAGTGCCAGAAAGGCAGCCAGCACTCAGCGAATACTGATTACTAGAAGTGCCCTACTCTTTTTACCAAATCAAATGTTGAATCTCACAAGCCAAGGGTAACTTCTACACATAAACACACACACACACACACACACACACACACACACACACACACACACACACAC
>NW_013952565.1:975274-977688 GCF_001266775.1 Austrofundulus limnaeus | reverse complement strand
CACACACACACACACACACACACACACACCCTAACACACACACACACACACACACACACACATCCTTGACTTTGACAGAGCCGCTCTCTTAATCAACACTGACACACATTATAACACACAATGAGCTGCAGGAGATGCAGAACAGCATTGTGTGCACATGTGTGTGTTGTGTTGTGTTGTTTTGTTTGAGTTTGGGCAGCAAAGATTAACTGTAAAATCCCTGACTGGTAATGATGTCACTGCACAGTCCTTCTCATGAAGTCTGGTGATGTCACCAATCAATAAAGAGGTTTCTTGGCTCAGATTTTTAAATCAGCATGAATACAACTCTTGTGGACAAACCGGACGAAACAAAAACAGACCTTTTCTCTGACGGCTAAATTATCTCTGTTAGAATCAAACTGTTTCAACCAATCAATTTTTCCCTTATTTTTTTTTAGAATTTTCTTCCTTCTTCATCACTTAACTTCTTCTGCATCATTTTTATTGTTTATCTTTCTAAAAGCTAATAACACATGTGATAGAATGTCATAAAAGCCCACACACATTCAAACATGTGTGGACACGCATTCGCACTGACACACACGCACGTTTGTCCCCAATCTGTCGACAAAAGGCTAGCTCACCTTGACAGTGACAGCATGCTGGGTGCCTTTTTAGCACAAAAACACAGCACAAAAAAAGCTGAGTGTGTTCTCTCTGAAGGAAAGTTGCATGACTATGGCCAAACCATTAACATGTTTGTACATATTTATGATTTTTAGTTTGTAGTCAAGCTAATTAAAATCAGCATTTGATCAGGATAGATTAAAAAATCAAAGCTATTTTTACAGTTCAATGGTTTCAGTATGTAAATCTTACATTGATGTGATAGTATCAACTCTGTTTTTAAATTATGTCCAAATATGTCTGCATTTATTAAAACCTGGTTTGGATTTATTGGTAGTTTTTTATTCGATTTAGTTAACAACTTTGGTCAGTTTGGTTGTTCCGGTCTCGCTATTGTCTATCTTCAATTGTGTGTTTTACCTCTCTGTTGATTTACCTGTGGCGCTGTCTGGGGTGTTTGATTTCCATTTCTGCTCATATTGAGCCCCATAATACATTTAGAGGCCGAGGCCTACATTTAATATGTGTCTGTTTGCTGATGTGTGAGTGAGTGTTTGTCTGTTTTATTGTCTACATTCATGCAAAAGAGATATCTTATTTTCCTTTGCACCACTGCTATGATTTCGTCCTGCAGCCCAGACAAACAAACAGACTCCTGTTTGCAGATGAAAACAAATATTGATGAAATCAAATTAGGAAAATAATATTTGATATCTGATCTTAATGTTTGGATTAAGTTGGGCTTTCTTTATTGGATTAAGCTCATGAGAGGTGGAAGTATATTGTGAGAAAACAGAGCAGGGGAGGCTTTTGTTCCAGTGCATCCTTTCTTTCTTGGCACTTTCTTAGTATTCAGCTTTTTATCTGTTGTTTGCCTTTATTTTGGGTTAAAAAAAATAAAAGCTGAAAGCATCAGTCACTCTTGAAAGGAACTCATTTATTGATTTAATCCAAACTAGAATTGATAATAATAAATAAAATCAACATAATGTGAGAGAACAACTTTTGTAAATTTGTTTTGGTGTTTTTATGGTAACGTCATAAAACGACATCAAGTAACATGATGTGCATCAAACAACCAAGTCACACACTGATGTTGTCACACACTTTTAGATTAAATAGACTAATATATAAACATTTTACATCAGGGATGGGCAACTTAAATTATAGAAGGGCCCACAACTTTTTGTTGACATTACCAGAGGGCCACATCACTGCACACTTACCCAAATGTAATAAAACTTCCATTTTAAAATGTTTGTGTGTATATATGTTTAATAAACCAGCATGTAGTTCAGTAATTTAATGTAATTTATGCTCAAACTAATGTATAAGTTGTACTCCTGTTTAACAAATATGGATACAAAACATTTGAAATGAAAAATAAACACTTACAGTATTTATTCAAGTATAATACATTAAATTAAATCCATAAAATCATCCATAAAGTTGGGGGGTAGTACTATACTTGGATAAATATTTTTACTTATGTATTTTAAATGAAAAATCAGCTTCATTCACAAAATGCCTGAGTCCGGAAATGTGACCACGACGTAAAAAGCAGTTGAAGCGAGCTAACCTGTAACACTCCTCCGTGCCTCAGAGCGAGATAATAACAGATCCAAGCAGGTGACATGATGTGAAAAAGGGGGGAGGAGTAGTCCTGCACCTTAGGAATGATAACAAACTAATGACATTAGCGTGTGACCGAGCCGCTSCTGGAACAACAACAAACACATGTTCGTCTGTAATGGCTGCCGTCTACCGGTGTTCTGAAAAAGTTTGTATCCCTGAAAAAATGTTTC
>NW_013952565.1:974187-975264 GCF_001266775.1 Austrofundulus limnaeus | reverse complement strand
GTGTGTGTGTGTGTGTGTGTGTGTGTGTGTGTGTGTTTGATAGGATCGAGACAGGCGTCATTCAGAGCAACTGCAGGATTAATCAACAAATTTATTATCGATAGAATATTAAAAATGTCATTGAATCACAGGATCACTAAAATAAGTTAATTCCAGGGTTGTTTTTTTTGTTTTTGTTTTTTTTTTTTTGTTTTGTTTTGTTTTGTTTTTTTTTTCACACGAGGAAGACGTCAGTGAGTGACTCAGGATTAATCACCAGTTTTATCACAGAGGGACTATTAAAGATGACACAGAACAGCAACTTTGTAGTTAGTTTAAAATTATTTAACTACAGGATCTCTAAAGTAAGTTTATTCCGTTTGTTTTGTTTGATACGAGACAGACGTCGGTCACATAATAAATATTTTGCGGTCCAGTTCAGCCGAGCTGAGATCTGCTACACGCCTCTTTTGGTTTTGTGATGCTGGGTTCATTTCTGAACTCGTACATGTGAGTGGGAGCTGGATGGCTTCCCCTGTGATTTTATGAATGACCCGAGGAAGTTAAAGCCGGACTAGTCTGTGCGGTGATTTCGCGGACCTGTCTTATGAAAGAGGCTTTAGAAACAAAATTGGTCAGTTGTCCATCCCTGTTTTACATCAATATTTCAACTATGTGTTAGGGTCACTGTATAACATGTCTATCATTATATTTTACTTAGTTACTTTTACCAGAGATTCTTAACCTGTGGGCCGCAAGCGCCCCTTGAGGGCCTCAAAAGAGCAACAGTTTTTACCTTTGGGCCATGGGACTGCATTGATTTTGAATAAGGTGCAATACACCTTCTCATCACTAGCAGCAGTAGTGCACCACTCAGATGTTTAACAACTTTTTTAATATGTGGAAGAAGAACCTTAGAGACCTGCCGAGAATGGAAACTTATCTTAAATTAAAAGTAGAAGCAAAAATGAAGGTAACCCATCAAAAAATGCCAAAGTTTTTCACTAATATGAAGAGCAGCTTCTGTTTTTACCATGCAATACTTTAAAAGTTCAAAACATTACCAAATACATTTGCAGATACAGCTATATTTTAATT
>NW_013952565.1:969295-973155 GCF_001266775.1 Austrofundulus limnaeus | reverse complement strand
AAATTAAACCAAGATTTAGAATAATTATCATTTTGATCCATATATTGGTAATATCTGTCTGGGCCTTGTGCCACTTTATGTTCAACAAATTGGGCCCCGAGGTCAAAGTTAAGAACCCCTGACTTATACTATCAACAAATCCAACTTCTCGATTCTCTTTTATGATTTTGATTCCAGTTTTTACGAGAAAGAAGCTTTAAGGATGCCTCGTGAAAACATTGGTCCAAGAAAACCATTTAAGAAAAGCGGGGTAAAAAAACACAAATGTTGAAGATTTACACTCACCAGTCCATTGATGTTTTTCTTATTAGTTTGATTACATTTGCAAATCAAATTCATTTTTTTCCAGCCTGAGAGACACAGCCTGCAATCTGAGGACACAGACTAATCTGCATCAGCTATTATCTGTCACACACAAACGCAACACGAGAAAGCTGGATGCAGATAGGCCGGTCTACACAAACACATACTTCTGTAAATACACTTCAAAATGCACACACTTATAGAAACAAACAAAGAAAAAAATACTTTATGTGCACGCTCACAAGAACCCAAAGTTTTACGTGAATTCAGACAAGCAGTAACAAATAAATCAGTGCACCATCTGAGCCCATCATCATCTAAGTCATTACTAACAAACAGTCAGCTTTTACTACTTTCAATTTGCTTTTGTGCGTGTGTGTGTGTGTGTGTGTGGTGTGTAACTGTCATATGGAGAGAGAGAAATGATATGATGTGATATGATATGCTGGCGGGGGCATAAAGATAGATGATCATAATTACGCACAGGCCAAACTCCATTTCAAATCATCATCATCCCATTCTATCTGTCGGAGCGCTCACACACCAAAACACTCATGCAGGGATTCATCCACCTCCACCTCCTAACACACACACACACACACACACACACACATCACACGCCTATGGTATCAATACTGCAAATCTATTGGAAGGAGGGACATGCTTGTCATGGCTTCACATTATTTTCTGTCGGTTCATGCAAAGTTCACAGACAGCCATGAGATGGTTATTCGTCCGTTGCCTCGTTCCTCTCCATTCTTCTGTTTGCCCAGATCTGCCCTGCATGGTGTTCCCTCTTTATCTGTTTTATTTTACTCACCTTCTTTTGCTGCTTCTTTTATTTTATTTTTTACTATCCCTATCCTCTACTTATTTCTCCTCCATCTTTCTTTCTGTTTGTTTGAGCTTCTTGAATAAAACACTTGAAGATTCCTCCTTTCTATCTGGAAATAAGCAGGTAGGAAGTAAGATGGATTTTTGATGGTCACCACCTCTGAAAAGTTAGTCACAAATTATCCCAAATAATATATTTAAACAGTTTAGGTTTTATTAGTATGAGGACACATTTTAAATATCAGTCCACACTTAGACTTTGCTTGATTTTGAGCACATGCCATTGACACAAGAGCTGGTCCTGTTCCTCATGCATCATGCGGTGAGAGCATGGCCAGTGGTCTCGGTGCTTTGCACGGCATCTGAATACGCACACACAAGCACACACAGCAGTAATAATATGTGTATTTTTGTATCTGTTTAATGTTGATGAGATGTTTCATCTGCAGGCTGCTATCACAGCTGGCTGCCTTATTGTCTGGGTCAGACTGATGGGCTCGTGTGTGTTTGTGTGTGTGCATGTATGGTTGCCCATTTAATAATGTTTTTAATTGTTTTATTGTTTTGGTTTGCTAGTGTACATATTAACATACTAAATGTATATTTGTTGAAATAAAAGACATTTTTGTCTTATGTATTTTGTCACATATATAACCACAGCATAACCATATTGTAGTGTGTGTGTGTGTGTGTGTGTGTGTGTGTGTGTGTGTGTGTGTGTGTGTGNGTGTGTGTGTGTGTGTGTGTGTGTGTGTGTGTGTGTGTGTCCATGTGTATTGTGTGTGTGTTCTGTCCATCAAGCCACACAAATAGCTGAACCAAACCATTGGCTTGGTTGCTGATGATGACATATGAGTTCTTGGCCTTGGTAATGGCTGTTAAATCTCATAATTACACGCTTCTTTATTGCAATGCATAATGACCCTGCAGCACTATTGGACAATTAATTAAGATTTTCAGCCCAGGCTTTTTCAGGCCCAGATGAGGACTTGGAATGAGGTCTAATGTTCTTGTCTCCAAGCTATGACATTAAAACATGGTGCTTCAGGAGTGAACGCTCTGTGTGCGTTCGTTTTTATCTTTGCCACTCTTTCCTTCTGGTAATGTTTTTCATTCTCTCTGTTCCTTCTTTCTGCTGCACACCAATGGTCGAGCTTAACGCGTCTCTGCCTGCCCTCAGTGATATTGGAGACTGTATCTCTAATCTGTGAATTGGAAATTAATCCCTGTGGAGGTTCTGTGGTTCTTTCTCAATGGAAGCTATGGAAGATTAAGCAGATAGAATCAAGACAACTTCATAATCTCACATCCTGACACCAAGCTTGGCAAGGACCACTGATTTTTGTGGTAAAACCAGAATCAACAGAATCACCGCTTTGCCTTGCAAGCCCTTTTTAAGCGTTATGTTTTTGTTTTAAACACATTTAAAACAGCTCTGTTTAAAGGTACAGTACTTGTTGTTAGTGATGTGCAGATCGATACTGAAATATTGATACTACCGATACCAGAACTTTGTGTTCTAGAATCGATACTAAAATCAAAATAATGATACTTTTATACTTTAGTTATTTCACATAATGTATATTAACAGGAAAATAGTGGAAAATAACTAAACTATTCCATTCTTGTCTTAAACATGTGGTTGGAGGGAACTACTTTTTCTTCCGCTTGGGTAATGCATAAGCACAGTGGCACGTGCTCCGTCAGTCACTCAGTCTGTACATGTATGGCAGGTCATTTTAACATAAAATCTGCTTCTGCTGACTGTCTGTAATTAAATTCTAAATGAGGGGTTCCCAAACTTTTTCATGCTATGGCCCCCCAAACAGTCTCAGCTCTGGCCAGATACCTTCTTGCAAACACACAAACAATGCTACAAAATATACAAAGTAACAACTTTTAAAATATTTTTTCTCACTTCTATTCACTATTCAAAACTTATATTTCTTAAGGATACAAATATTAAATTGTGCTAAACAAATATAAGGTTAGGGTTAGATTGACTTTTAAATTAATAAATGACTTACTATGTCATGAATTATTTATAAAGCAGTTATTTATAAAGAGGTACTTCTTAAGATTTAAAGGGGACCTATTATGCAAAATTCACTTTTTAAAGGTTTTTTAACTCAACTTTGGGTATGTACTTCTTTAAAAAACTGTCCTAGGACCAAGAAAATGCACCCAGGTGCATATTTACTGTAAGTAAATGTATTTTTAATATTTATTACAAGTTTTATACTTCCGTCATTTTGTGATGTCACAAGCCGTACGACAACCCACCAGAACCTGCATTCAGCCCCTTACCTAGCAACCCCCGGATGAGGCTCCTCCTCCTCAGTATAAAAAGCCGTCACGGTTGTTGTTGTGCAATGTGCAGCTCATTTCACAACAAGCCTCCAATATGGCAATGGGTAGAGTGTTGGACCACAGAGTGGGAGACCAGGGTTCAGAACCGGCACGGATACAATGTAATTATTTATTTATTTTCATTCGTAATGAACACGTTTTCTCATGTACCTCTATTGTTTAGCTTATTAAAGCCTTGTTAAAACCTATTTGTTCGAGTTTCTGACGTATTTTGACCGCTGCTGCTCCCTGCTCTGGTAACAGCATGCAGAGTGAGGACAGAGCAGAGGAGGGAGAGGAAAAAAAGAAATAAGCTGCGAMCGACTCTGCCTCTGGGTCTCTCATATGGTTGTACAATGGAGCTTCTGCTATTA
>NW_013952565.1:966990-968694 GCF_001266775.1 Austrofundulus limnaeus | reverse complement strand
CCCCACCCACCCATGCAACCCCACTACGGCAACAGCTCTAGCGCTAGACAACCAGCTCGCTGTTGAGGCAATTTCATTTTGGGTCTAATTAAGTGTTAAATATTAGCACTCACAACCACAGAGTCAGCACACACATACACAAAGACAAAACCACACGCGCACACAAGTCTCTCCCTCTCTTCTGTCTCAGTCTTTTCTGCACACACACACACACAAACACACACACACACAGAGACACAGAGCACTCATCTCCACTACAGCAATGGGAAGATTTTAAGTGTTAATCTTGCGGTGCGGCTGATGGTGTCTAATGTATGCAATTAACAGTCAGCCAGGGCTGAGGGTTTGGTAATTAGCTGGCTGTTCACACTGATTAGAAGCTACTGCAACCCTATGACTGCTCTGCTCTCCCCCAGGCCGCACAGAGGAAAAAAAGGGGGTTTGGTGGAGAGCGAGAGCACAAAGGGGGTTGGGGGTGGGGGAGGGGGGGTTAACCGGCAGTCTTAGAGAGGATGAATGAACAGACATATAATTGTGTAATATCTCTAAAGTAAAAGTGCAACAATGGTGCATCAAATAATGTGCGTCTGAGCCAGATTGTCATGCACCTTCTCTTAACTTATTATCTGTCCAGCTCAATTTAGATTGAGCCTAGAGTTAAAGTTCAGAGGCAGAGCAGTGTTTTTTATATATTTTTTCCATTTTTTTACAGGAATACATAATGAGCATTCAGCAAGATTTTATGATTTCCAGCAAGCCCATTAATAAATATAGTTAAATGCTGTGTTTTTCTCACTGTAAAACATCCACATGACACCAAGGATTGGAGCAACAACAGTCACCAGAGTTTGTCTTTACCTGAGAAATTATTCGCAGAGTTGTAAAGTAACTAAGTACAAATACTTTTTTACTGTACTTAAGTAGAAATTTTGGTTATCTGTACTTTACTTGAGTAATTATTTTTCAGCGTACTTTTTACTTTTACTCATTACATTTTTACAAAATTATCTGTACTTTCTACTCACAACATTTTAAAAAAAAGTTAAAAAGTAGAAAGTCGTTACTCCTATTTTATTCCAAGTTGTTAATACTTAAAAAATACTATCCTGATCAATTGTGTCTCCTGGATAGAGTGAATTTAATTGTGGTTGGATGAGAAGTATAAATATTTACCATTCTGACACACTATTAGCTTGTACACAACCCATCACAGCTGCACAATGTTAGATAAAAAGGTTTTAGAGAAGTCACCTCCCAATAAATGTCATTTTGGAAAATCTAACTGCACTTTTACTTGGTACTTTTACTTTTAATACTTAAGTAGATTTTGTGTCAGAAATTTACTTTTGATACTTAAGTACAAAAAATATCAGATACTTTGACTTTTACTCAAGTAATATTTTTAGAGAAGACTTTAACTTTTACCAAAGTATTTTTATGATGAGATACTTGTACTTTTACTCAAGTAATATTTTTAGAGAAGACTTTAACTTTTACCAAAGTATTTTTATGATGAGATACTTGTACTTTTACTCAAGTAATATTTTTAGAGAAGACTTTAACTTTTACCAAAGTATTTTTATGATGAGATACTTGTACTTTTACTCAAGTAATATTTTTAGAGAAGACTTTAACTTTTACCAAAGTATTTTTATGATGAGATACTTGTACTTTTACTCAAGTAATATTTTTAGAGAAGACTTT
>NW_013952565.1:957190-966238 GCF_001266775.1 Austrofundulus limnaeus | reverse complement strand
CTTTTAATACTTAAGCAGATTTTGTGTCGGAAATTTACTTTGCACTTAAGTACAAAAAATATCAGATACTTTGACTTTTACTCAAGTAATATTTTTAGAGAAGACTTTAACTTTTACCAAAGTATTTTTATGATTAGATACTTGTACTTTTACTCAAGTATCGCTTTGAGGTACTTTATACAAGACTGATTATTGGTTTTGACCAACTGCCAACCACTTAAACCACTAAAACTTTCTAAGAATTTCTGATGATGCCCAAATTATAAACAGCAATCATAGGTACAGGTCATAACCTATAACTTCAATTTCCTTCACTATGTTTGCATTTGTGTGCAGTGACACTCACAGGTGGAGCTTGAAAATGCAAATGAGTTCACTGAAATTCTTAGACACATTTTATACACACAAAAAGTGCAATGTGTATATGTTTACATACAAATTTTCGCTTGGAGTTCTAGAGTTGACTCCAAGCATGAGGTGTATCATTTAAGAGGCTCCACTAAGTGTGTTTGTCTAAGAGGGTAGTTGTCTGGTGTGTGTGTTTTAAGCTGTTTTAAATTAACTGGTTCTCTGGGTAGATTTGTTTCCATCTCATTGCACATCTCTGTGTAATTGGGTCAACTGGTGAATGAGTGTGTGAGTGTGTGTGTGTGAGAGAGAGAGAGGATAGAGAATATTTGCCTGTTTGCTTTCAGTGTGCACATACTGTCTTGTGTGTGTTGTTTATGCCTGGCCAAAGTCATCACAGGGGGTCCGTGTTCATTTTGGACATCGTCTGGCCGTATGGTACGGAACAGTTTGAAATGTGTGTGTGCGCCTATACACACACACACAAACACATGTTCACAAAGCACCACAAGAGAGCACTTGTGTCGAACAGCAGGAAACAATTTGTGCACATTTAAACACAAACAGAAAGTACAATAAGTGAGAGCATGGGAACCACATACGTACAGTGTGCATACGTACCACACACACACATACACACACACACACGCAGGGTGACAATGCGCAGGTAGCTGTTGGAAACTTCACGTGTCCTCATGCAATCTCTGTCTCAGTGGGCCAGTAGACTTAAATCTGTCCCCTGCAGAACACAATACGTGAACTCACCGAACATAGAAAAATCCACTCTTTTCCTCTGATAAACAATAAGAAACTAGACAATAAAAAATGCTACCATGACTAGTTCAGTACCTTTCTATAAGATGTCTCTTTATAAAAACATTAACGTCACAATTTTTTCACCAAGTACATAAAAATGTGTTTTTTGCACTTGTTTAAAAAAACACAATGTCACCATTTATTTCTACTTAATTCCACCTGCATTTATTGCACATTAGCTTTTCTTACATTGGACAAATTTCATGTACAACCCCTGGAAAAAGTATGGAATCACCAGTCTTGGATGAGCACTCATTCAGACATTTCACTCTGTAAAACAAACTCAGATCAAAAACATGATACAATAATAAGGTCATTCCAAAGTGCAACTTGTTGGCTTTCAGGAACCCTCAAAGAAATGAAGAGAAAACATTGTGGAAGTCAGTGAATGTTACTTTTATTGACCAAGCACAGGGAAAAAATATGGAATCACTCAATTCTGAGGAAAAAAGTATGGAATCATGAAAAACAGTTGTACAAAAGACCATTAAAAATACATCACTGGTATTTAGTTGCACCACCTTTGGCTTTTATAACAGCTTGCAGTCTCTGAGGCATGGACTTGATGAGTGACAAACAGTATTCTTCATCAATTTGGTGCCAACTCTCTTTGAAAGCAGTTGCCAGATCAGCTTTGCAGGTCGGAGCCTTCTTGTGGATCATTTTTTTAAATTTCCACCACAGGATTTTAACTGGGTTGAGATCTGGAGTATTTGCAGGCCATGACATCGACTGAATGTGTCTTTCTCCAAGGAATGCCTTCACTGTTTTTGCCCTATGGCACGATGCATTGTCATCTTGGAAAMTTATTTCATCACCTCCAAACATCTGTTCAATTGAAGGGATGAGAAAACTGTCCAAAATGTCAGTGTAAACTTGTGCATTGATAGAAGAATGAACCACAATCATCTCCACAGCGCCTTTGCCTGACATGCAGCCCCATATCAACAAGGACTGTGGAAATGTGGTTGTTTTCTTCAGGCAGTCCTCTTCATAAATCTCACTGGAACGGCACCAAACAAAAGTTCCAGCATCATCACCTTGTCCGATGCAGATTCTTGACTCATCACTGAAGTTAACTTTCATCCAGTCATCCACAGTCCATGATTGCCTCTCCTTAGCCCACTGCAGTCTTGTTCTTTTTTGTTTAGGTGTCAATAATGGTTTTCTTTTAACTTTCCTGTATTGAAATCCCATTTCCTTTAGGTCATTTCTTACGATTCGGTCACATACATTGGCTCCAGCTTCCTCCCATTTATGCTTCATCTGTTTAGTTGCACTTTTTCTGTTTTCAAGACAAACGGCTTTAAGTTGTTTGTCTTGAAGCTTTGATGTCTTTCTTGGTCTACCAGTACGCTTGGCTTTAACAACCAGTCCATGCTGTTTGTATTTGGTCCATATCTTGAATACAGCTGACTGTGAACAGCCCACATCTTTAGCAACCATATATGAAGAGTTACCTTCTTCAAGAAGTTTCACAATCCTCTCTTTTGTTTCAAGAGACATTTTTCTTGTTGGAGCCATGGTTCTTGCCACTCCGCTTCATCCAGCAGCCCTCCAAGGTGTCATGACTGCAGGTGTTTTTAACTGCAGACTAATGAGCAGATCTAATCTGAGGCAGGTGTCCATTTAGGGAAAGGAAATTGACTGGGTGTGTCCTTATTTTCTACCTTCAATTTGAGTGATTCCATACGTTTTTCCTCAGAATTGTGATTCCATATTTTTTTCCCTGTGCTTGCTCAACAAAAGTAACATTCACTGACTTCCACAATGTTTTCTCTTCATTTCTTTGAGTGTTCCTGAAAGCCAACAAGTTGCACTTTGGAATGACCTTATTATTGTATCATGTTTTTGATCTGAGTTTGTTTTACAGAATGAAATGTCTGAATGAGTGCTCATCCAGGACTGGCGATTCCATACTTTTTGCCAGGGGTTGTATGTGCTGAAAGTGTTATATAATTTATCACAATTTTGTTGGGTGTTGTCTTGTGTGTCATGGTAACTGTTCACTATATTTTCTCGAGTTTGACAATGATAAGCTTCAGGCCATCATACTACATGATCCACCCCTCAAACTCCTGAATCTTCTTGGTGTCTGTAGTTTTACTATATCGTGTAACATTCCTATGACAGGGCTCAAAGCAACTTCAAATCCTAACAATGTGCTGGCGGATAGCTAGTGTGAATCACTGCTGTTTCATTGTTCAGACAAAGTGAGAAGTTTCTTGTTAAAAGTGCCCTGCAGCCATGAAAAAGAAAGACAAAATACAGTTTGACTGATAGCATAAAAGATGTTCAAAAGTTGCAGTGCATACAACAAGTATGTTTTGGGAGTTTTCAAGTTCAAGTTTATTTATATAGCGCCAAGTCACAACATACACTGTACATAAAAAGAACAATCTAAAGCTGAAACCAGCAGATTGTGTTGAATCACTTCATCACAGTCTCCCATCCTGAGCAAACAGTGGAGAGGAGAAACTCCCTGCTAATCAGGAAGAAACCTCCAGCAGAACCTGGCTCAGGACAGGAGACCATCTGCCTCGACCGGCTGGGCTGGAGGACAGGAAAGAGACACAGACAAACACAGAAGACCTGGTCCAGGACTGGTCCAGGTGCACCTTCTTCTGGAAGAGACAAAAAAAAACATGATAGAAATAATAACAATAAACATGTAGAGAAGAGAGACTAAAGACAACAGTTTTGCATGTAAATATTGCCCGTCACGTTGAAAAGCAGGTGCTCAGGTGCTCATAGAGCTGCCTGTGTGTGTTCATTTTTTTCCATGTCTTTTAGCAAATAATGAATCACTGAACAGATTTTAATTGAATTCTCTGAAAGTTATCCCAGGATGCACTTCAACTATTGATTAACTTTTTGAGTTAACCCAATTCACAATGGCCACCACCATTGTCATTCTTAGAAACACAAAAATGGCAATAACCTGGTAAATTTTAAAGATTTTAAGTGGAAAAATGGCCTGGGAGTAGCTGAGACTCCTGCCAAAAACATTGTCTGAGTGCCAACAAATTGCATAATTTAAGTAATTATATTTATGTGATTGTCAAAAACTTACCTTTATTCAATAAAAAAAAATCACAGGTAACTACAGCCATCTCATTTTGAAATGATAAAAAAAAATCTTCAAGGTGAAGTATGGAAAGGTTCATATTTCAGTCATGCTTGTAACACAAAGTCTGCCTCTGGGATGTTGGCCTATTTTATCTAAACTGTAGTCTCACACTGGGATTAAGTCAGAAGTTGGCTCATTCAAATCAGATGGAGCCCAGTAGCACTGATCTGACCTGCTTCTCTGCTCGCAGCTCACTGACCATGTGTCCATATCATCAAATGTACAGTTTCCTGTTGCTGCAGGTGCTATTCTCAGTGTAATCTTTTTAATACAATGTGCTAAAAATAAAAGTTGTTCCCAAACTTAAAGAAGATAGTTACCATTTGTTCATCTGATTACACCTGTATGAGTGCATTTAAAAAGCAGCGTCCTGTTCCTGTTTTCATGGTCTACTAGTAAAAAAAAGGGAAGTTTATTATACCAGCCATAAATTTACCAGCTGAGTTACTGAATGTAAAGAGTAGTCATGTGTTAATAACTGTGACCAGATTACCATCACAACTTGTTTTCACACCCGTCACATTGATCAAACACACACACACACACACACACACACACACACAAACACGTAGAATGTCTTCTTTAATGCAACAGTTATTGCACATGTGCTAAGTTACAATCATACACACTCACACACACAGATATGTACAGATGCACAAAGCACACACACAAATACTCATAAGCATCAATCGCTTCTCACTGGTTCCCATTTGCCCTTTAACCACAACATACAAATATAGGGCTTCTAGATATGTGTGTTTGTATGCATCTGTGCAGCAACTGGAGCATGAGAGAGGGCTATCCTGTAGATGTGTGTGTGTGTGGGTCTGAACCAGACTGTTGTGCGGTCTCGGGTGTAAACGTGCAGTCAAGACTCATTTGGCAGACAAACAGGCCGCAGGGTGGCTGGGGAATCGACGTGTGTGTTTTTCTCTGCATGTGTGTGTGTGTGTTTGTTTATTTGGGGGTATCTGATAGAGAAAAGTGAAAAGAAAAGCAAAAAGAGCACACAGCAGAGGTTAAGTTTGCATGGCTGCACCATGGCCTCTCTGTTAGACAATTCATGGCACATGCACACAGGTAAACCAACATGTACGCCCAATTTCTCCAGCTATTGTACTTACTATGGCACATTCTGTCATTTTTGGAAAGCCTCTGCATAAACGTAATGCACGTGCAAATAAATCGTTTCATTTCATCTTACAAAATACTCCAATACTCGTATCCATACTGAAATACTGGTATTGATACTCCATTATATGTGTTACCGATTACCTTTCAAGTCAAATATTTGTCAATTCCATGTGCAAGAAATTTATACAAGTTGAAAGAAAATCTTTATTTATTTTGTAACAGTATATATAATGCTGTTTATTTGATTTGATCCAGTCAGGGGGACTGTAGGTTTATAAGGAAGGAGAGACACCTTCTAAATAAATAAATGTGCTTTAAAGTCATGTGTAATGTTTAGGTTCTAACTCAGTAAGTACTTGGTATTAATGCTATATAAGCAAAAACCCAAAGTGAAGTGCTTCTTGTACTCCGTTTGAGAAAAACTGGTTGTAGGACACCCCTTGTTTCACTCACTTGATCTCACCAGATTGTATTTATTTTTTTTGTTCACAAACAAAACAATGTTTCACCTAATGCATGTTTTATTAACCATGCACTGTAAAAATCTAATCTGTTTGAAATTTAGTTTAGTTTAGTTTAGTTTAGTTTATTTCAAACATGTATACAAAACAAAAAATGATAAAAAGTGATAACAAAATTAACATGTTTGAAAAGGAATGGGAAGAAGTCAAAAACTTTTTTAATCCCACCCTTCTCCGAAGCTTATTAACAAAAAAAAACAGTAAATTCTTCTTTTTCCTTATTCTAAGTTACAGTTTCATAAGGATTAAAACAACAATCTGTTTACCTAGAATTTTATATAATACCAGAATATATTCATAAATGTAAATGTACATCTACATGCAGTGTATTTGCACACACATATGCACTTATATACACAGCCCCAAACATCTCCATATATTGCAAAACAACAAAGAAAAAAATAAAGAAAAAATAATAACAATACTCACACATACTCATCCCTATATCTTTTGTAAATAACATTTTTATACATCTCCTTAAATTTTTTTATGTTTGGACATTTCTTAAGTTCCATACTTAGACTGTTCCACAGTTTTACTCCACCAACAGAAATACAAAACCCTTTACGAGTTGTTTGAACAGACCTTGATTTAAAGTTAAACTGACCCCTTAAATGATAACTCCCCTCCCTTTCAACAAATAATTTTTGAATATTGCCTGGTAATAATTTGTTTTTTGCTTTAAATGTTATTAGTGCTGTTTGTACCTCTACAAGATCTGTAAATTTTAATAGTGTTGACAAAAAGAATAATGAATTGGTTTGATCCCTACATCCAGCCCCATGAATTATCCTTATTGCTTCTTTTGCAAAATGAATAATGGTTGTATAACAGTTTTATAATTATTGCCCCCAAACTACTGCACAATTATTTAAATATGGAAGAACTATGGAACAGTAAAGAATATGAAGTGATTTGTAATTCAGAACTTGTTTTGCTTTATGTAATATTGCAATTCCCCTTGACACTTTGGCTTGTACATGTCTGATATGAGATTTCCAGCTTATTTTTTCATCAATTATTACTCCCAGAAAATTAATTTCAGTCACCCTTTCAATTTGAAGCCCCTCTAAATGAACTTGTAATTCTAGTTTAGCTCTACTGAAACCAAAAATAATACATTTCGTTTTGCTTAAGTTCAATGATAATTTATTCATGTCAAACCAATTTTTTTATTTTCTTTAGCTCTGTATTTATCCTATGTTCTAACAATTTCAAGTTATTACCTGAGAAAAATATGTTTGTATCATCAGCAAATAAGACATACTTCAAAGACTCTGATACCTTACATAAATCATTAATTTACAAAATAAATAACTTAGGACCCAGTACCGACCTCTGGGGGACACCACAAGTACTGTAATGTCCAAACATGAAGAGCAGTGAACACCCATCTTTACAAACTGCTTCCTGTCACTAAGATAACTCTTCACTCATCTCAACACAATGCCCCTGATACCATAACGTTCTAGTTTTTTTTTATTAAAATATTGTGATTTATGGTATCAAATGCTTTCTTCAGGTCTAGGAATATTCCAACTGTGTACTGTTTTTGATCTCATTTAAATTTAAACATGACTAAAAGGGCTGCCTTAATTATCTGGGCAAATAAACACAACTTTTAGTCAGGGCAACAATAAATCAAGTATCATAATAAAAAAAACTTCATTTTGAAACTATTAAAGTGACCTGTTAAAAAAAATCACAATATTACCTCATTTACTAGTTGCTCCAAATATCATATTGTTGGCCCAAAAGAACTTTATAACTTTGTAGATATAAGATACCTAAAACATGTCTGAAATCCCACACTAAAAACATAAAAAACTTAAAGTGGGATTCTATAGAATGTCTTATACATACCTGCATCAAAGGGAAGTTAACAGATACAAATTTAGTAGTTGAACTTGACCCCTAATGTCTGATTATTTCTCTTTTCGTATCTATCCTGTTTTGACCAACAATTTAGTTATTTAATCACTATTTCAGAGTAATTCCTCCCTCTGACACAGCAATAGCCTTCTGAAATAACAAACAAGCAAAGTGTTCAGTGTGTAAGGCTGTTTCAATATTTATTTTCCTTTGAACATCTTAACATGTTTCCTGGCAAATATTTGAATTTAATTTTAATCGTAGATTGCGGCACGTGCAGCTAAGCCAACACAACTGCACAGCGGCACACAAAGGCTACAAGAGTTTAACAACAGACTCGCACTTCCTTACTTAGTATGAGGTGGCTTATCAACAATGGGCAGAAAGGAAATATAATTAGAGCCAAATAAGGAACCTTCTTTTGTCAAGTGAAATCACAGGTATGAAAGAAAGGTCTCCGCCCCTCCCATCTCCATCATCACCTCTCCATCCGTCCCCCCCACTTTTACTTTCTTCTCTTCTCCATCTCAGTCGTTCCTACATACTCTCTCTCTCTCCATCAATACCTCTCTCTCTCCATCATCAGCACTAAATTCCCATTGATGTTTCTTTTCTTCTGTTGTATCGATCGCTTCATGAGAAGGAGGGGAGGAAGGGTGGAAGCGAAGAAGGGAGAGATGGTGTTATCTGTTAATTAATTTGTCCTGAAGCCGGCCGCCTATTAATCAGACAGATAAGAGGCATTGGATGGCTGAACGGCGCAGACAGACTGGTGAGGAGGGGAGAGGGAGTCGTGTGCACACACACACACACACACACAAACACAAAAAGAGTTGCACATTCAGATATTCATGGAAACGTATGGGAATTTATGCACACAAATGTGCTGATGAAATGGCGAGCCAGCACTTTGAAAAGGTGGTGGTGAGGGGTTTTTTTATGTTCAGATGCAAAATATTGTAAAATTGTGTACAAATTTGCACAAATTATGTACACACACACACACAAACCACACATATTCATACACACGTAGAGCTCATACTGATAAAGATCATTGGTGTGCCTCAAAAAAAAGGCTGCACTTTCAGCTCAATAAATTAATTACAGGGTTTTAATTATTGGTGTTTTCCATCTCACTCTGTGTGTGTGTGTGTGTGTGTGTGTGTGTGTGTGTGTGTGTGTGTGTGTGTGTGTGTGTGTGTGTGTGTGTGTGTGTGTGTGTGTGTG
>NW_013952565.1:954722-957117 GCF_001266775.1 Austrofundulus limnaeus | reverse complement strand
CCCTCCAAAGCCAGCGTTTACGTTAGCATGGCTAATAATAGCAGAAGCTCTGTTGTACAACCATATGAGACCCAGAGGCAGAGTCGTGGTGGCAGCCTCTTTTTTGTTCCTCCCCCTCCTCTGCTCTGTCCTCACTCTGCATGCTGTTACCAGAGCAGGGAGCAGCAGCGGTCAAAATACCTCAGAAACTCGAACAAATAGGCTTTAACAAGGCTTTAATAAGCTAAACAATAGAGGTACATGAGAAAATGTGTTCATAACGAATGAAAATAAATAAATAATTAAATTGTGTCCGTGCCACTCTCAAACCCTGGTCTCCCACTGTCTGGTCCAACACTGCACCCATTGCCCTATTGGAGGCTTGTTGTGAAATGAGCTGTGCATTGCACAACAACACGGTGACGGCTTTTTATACTGAGGAGGTGGAGCCTCACCCGGGGGTTGCTAGTTGAGGGGCCGAACACAGGTTCTGGTGGGTTGTCGTACGGCTTGTGACATCACAAAATGATGGAAGTATAAAACCTGTCGTTAATATACATTAAAAATACATTTACTTACAGTAAATATGCCCCTGGGTGCATTTTTTGGTCCTAGGACTGATTTTTTTTTAAGAAGTACATACCCAAAGTTGAGTAAAAAAACCCTTAAAAAAGTGAATTTTGCAAAATAGGTCCCCTTTAAAAAGTTATATTAAATGTGAGCTACATCCCAACATTTACATTAAATCCATATTTATGTACATATTATGCGTGTGTGTGCCCTCTGCTTGAGCCTTGTGCTCCTCCACTGTTTTAGTATCAGATTCATTCAGAGGGATGTGTGTGAAAAAAAAAAACGATTGAATCCCTCAGATCTGCTGCCAGTACTTGGGCGCTGAAAACACACATTCAGGAGTTAAAAGCAGTGACACTATTAAATGATATTAACCCTCCTCTCTCCACTTGACTCCAGGGCTGAACAGATTCAATAAGAGCATGTGTGTTAATTTTAGCCATGCCAGCATATATTTCCTCTGCCCAAAATGAGTGCTGAAGTACCAAGGACCCCCTAAAGACATCTGCCTTGTGTGTGCATGCGTAGGTGTACAAAGACCCCCTTAAGAAATTTACTTCTAATCCCTTCTGATGATTTCATTAAGTAGACAAAGGCACTTCTAGTTGGCAGCAATACTGCTCCCTTCACTGTGCTGTGTGTGTATTAATCATACACATTTGGACTTGTTCCAGAGTGTTCGTTTGCATTTGTATCTATTGATACGTGAGGGTGTGTGTGTGTGTGTTTGTGTTGCAGTGTATTTTATTTTAAGTATGTGTTTGTTGAGTACTTCAATATTAAACAGAGTGACTTAAAGCACATTACAAGCAACAATAGCTTGCAACCTGGACATAATGAGACGTCTGCCATTACCCATCAACACGCAGTAAGACGGGAGCCCCTAATGTACGCGCACACACAAAATCACCATCACGCACGCCCTCACACATCTTGCATCTATAGAGGAGGCACGCTGCGGCAGATGTTGCTAAAGAAAGATTTTTTTTCTTTTCCTCGTCTGCCTGCTTTTCCTGGCAGGATGCTCCTCTCAGGCACACACAAACACACAAACATGGAGGCTGCGGCGAGGTCTGACAGGTGCGCTCACCTGGCCCGCCGTCTCGGAATTCCTTATGGAAGCTCGAACTCACAAAGCGCACGCACACGGCCAGGCAGGCAAGTGTGAGCGGACAGGTGTGCGAGGAGAGGACAGCTGCGAGGAGAGGTGTGAATGGGCAGGTGTTCCATTAAAGACGTAGAAAGGGAAAGGCAAGACGATATGTTAGAAGCTGAGACATTTAAAGGGATCCCCGATTAGTTGTAACATTAGACTTTATTTAATAAACATTTATTTAAACTGTAAAATAAAGACTGTAAAAATACTGTAGGATGTTTAGTTTTGTACATTTTTAAAAGTATATTTTAACACGGACGGAGCCATTTTATTTACATGCAAAGCATTCTGGGTAAATGATGACGTGGGTAGGTCCTCGGTGCGAGGCTGCTAGCGAGCTATATCCACCCTGAAGGTTAATCTTGGACAATATCTGATGCTCGACTCTTTTAAATGAAACCAGAGAGCGTTGACAGAGAGGAGAAGGTAGAAATGACTCAGCCTGGAACTGAAAATATAGATGGAGGACAACAGTTCTCGTTTGTCGCATTAGCATCAAGCTAATACATTTAAGGCAATATAGCGTCAGTGCTAGTGCAAAGGCTAACAGGCTAAGCTGAGGTTCTTCTTCCATTTCTACCTTCTCCTCTCTGTCAACGCTCTCTGGTTTCATTTAAAAGAGTCGAGCATCAGATATTGTCCAAGATTAACCTTCAGGGTGGATATAGCTCGCTAGCAGCCTCGCAC
>NW_013952565.1:952648-954186 GCF_001266775.1 Austrofundulus limnaeus | reverse complement strand
GTGCGAGGCTGCTAGCGAGCTATATCCACCCTGAAGGTTAATCTTGGACAATATCTGATGCTCGACTCTTTTAAATGAAACCAGAGAGCGTTGACAGAGAGGAGAAGGTAGAAATGGAAGAAGAACCTCAGCTTAGCCTGTTAGCCTTTGCACTAGCACTGACGCTATATTGCCTTAAATGTATTAGCTTGATGCTAATGCGACAAACGAGAACTGTTGTCCTCCATCTATATTTTCAGTTCCAGGCTGAGTCATTTCTACCTTCTCCTCTCTGTCAACGCTCTCTGGTTTCATTTAAAAGAGTCGAGCATCAGATATTGTCCAAGATTAACCTTCAGGGTGGATATAGCTCGCTAGCAGCCTCTCACCGATGACCTACCCACGTCATCATTTACCCAGAATGCTTTGCATGTAAATAAAATGGCCGTGTCCGTGTAATATATTTTTAAACTTTTAGTTTAAAAATGATAAAACCTAAACCACCTTCAGTATTTTTTACAGTATTTATTTTACAGATAAAATATATGTTTATTAAATAAAGTCTAATGTTATAACTAATCGGGGATCCCTTTAAAGAAGGAAAGCAAGAGTTTTGAAACAACCAAATGCAGCTGGGACAAATTATGTGAAACCTACAGGCCTAAAGAGACAGGGCACACACTTCAAGCTGGATCAAGATGGAAGCGGAATCAGACAAACATCTGCAGATAAAAACACAAGAGAGCGTTACTGGAGGAAAAAGACAAATAGGCGAGTAAAAAGACAAGAGCTTGACACTGAAGAAACAAGCCGTTTTGAGGCAATAGCAGCAATTAGCATGTGTTTTTGAACATCGCAGCAACGATGGCTAGCATTGATCCATGGAGGCTGTGGCACACAAAGATAAGACCTGCCATCCCCCAGAGAATAGCTCTGGGTGCAAGCGAGAGCGGAAGCCAAGGAGGAAGAAGAGGGTGAGGAAGAAAAAAAAGAGAAGGACTCTGATCATTTGGATGGAGGATGGGTGGAAAGGGAAGAGATGAACTTGACCCTCTAGCTCCGAAACAAACTTTTTTTCCTCATAGTTTGATTAACTTTTGAATTATTATACAGTATTTTGAACAGTTATGTGGTCGACACATACAGTTCTGTCCAACATTTCTCATTGGGAGCAAAAATAAAACATGCACAAACACCTGATTAACTCTCATGGCAACTTCCACCTATAGCAGGGGTGGGTTATCCTGGTCCTGGAGGGCCGCAGCCCTGCATGTTTTACTTGTTTCTCTGCTCCAACACACCTGATTTGAATGAATATATGATTATCAGGCATCTGCAGTATGGAGGACCAAAATGGACATAATTAGAAATAAAAGCAGAATTATATAAATTAACCACTAAATAAATACACTTAAAATGCACCAATTAGAGAACTTTATCTCCTGTTTTATGTTTTCATTGACTTTCATATTTATTGGTTAGTTTCAATAAATTAGTCCATATATTTTAACACTTAATTGAAATTTTACTGTTTTTTTACAAATATATTAATTTTTTAC
>NW_013952565.1:950430-952638 GCF_001266775.1 Austrofundulus limnaeus | reverse complement strand
TGCTTGTGGTGCCTGAATTAAGTTTAAAGTTTAGTTTAAAACAAAGGCAAGGAGGATTACCTCTGCCTTTATTTTAAAAAAATCATTTGTACATGCATTTGTTGTGTCTCTTAAATGTTTATACTTAATTGTGTTTACATTTTTTTCCAGTAAGTCTTTTTATTTCTATGTGTTGCATGCTTATGGTCCCTCAATTTAGCTAAAAGTTTAAAGTTTAGTTTAAAACAAAGGCAAGGAGGATTACCTCTGCCTTTATTTTAAAAAAATCATATAAAAATAATCAAATTTAAGCATTTAAGAGAACCAAATGCATGTACAAAAGGAAAGGAAAAACTATATAAAAATATTTATTTAAAAAAACTGTAAAAAATTAAATTATGTGTTAAAATATACAATTTATTGGAACTAAGCTGGAAAAATAAATATGAAGGTCAATTAAATTATAAAACTTGAGGTAAAGTTATTTTTTATTTGGTGCATTTTAAACGTATTTATTTATTTAAAGGTTCATTTATATGTTTCTGCTTTTAATTCTAATTATGGCAGTTTTGGTCCTCCGTACAGCAGAACTTGGAAGAGGCAGTTCAGTGACTGAATCAGATGTGTTGGAGCAGGTAAAAGTGTAAAACATGTAGGACTGCAGCCCTCGAGGACCAGGATTGCCCACCCCTGACCTATAGGAACAGCTAGCTGGAGTTAGTTGCATCAACAGAAACAGAAAATGCAAAATTCTCATTAAACAAATTCTCCGTCGATCTCTAACCTCTCTGCTGTGAGTTGGAACAAAAACTGAAAACAATAATGACCTGTGCTTTTTGCTTGCCTTTTCTCATTCCCAGGTTTCTCCACGCTGTCTTTGGCAGACCAGATGAGTCTACTGCAGAGTGCATGGATGGAGATTTTAATTCTGCGCGTTGTTTACCGCTCCCTGTCTTTTGAAGACAAGGTGAGTGTTTCAACTCCATTCTCTTCCTCGCTCTCATTAGTCATGCAGGAGCGCATTTAAATTTCCAACCTCTCTGTGCTCCTCCTCAGCTGGTATATGCTGAAGATTACATCATGGATGAGGACCAGTCAAAGCTAGCTGGACTTCTGGACCTGAACAACGCCATCCTTCAGCTGGTCAAGAAATACAAAGCTATGAAGCTGGAGAAGGAGGAATTTGTCACTCTAAAGGCCATCGCTTTGGCTAACTCAGGTTTGAAACTGTTCACTCCTAGCCGTTGTTGTCTGTGTGCACATCAGTGTTCGACTGTTGGAGGAGAGTTAATCCAAGGAATTTTCAGTCCCGTGGGGCTCATTTAGGCTGAAACATCAGAGGACAGATTTCAGTAGTGTGCATACAAACACACACGCAGACAGCTTTGTGAAACATGATGCGTACTTAAACATAAGGATGTTTTTCTTCCTTTAACAACAAGGAGTTGTCGAGTGTCCCACTTCCACTGGCAAACCCACACATTTGTCCTGTCATACTCCGCTAGTCGCCACATATTTTATGCATGCACACAAGCACTGAGATTTAGCACAAACGCACACAGACATGTTCAATCTGAATTCCACCCCCCAAACAAAGTGGCAATCCCTTTTATAATTAGCATAGTTGTCTCTTCAGATGCCTGTTAAATAAAGTGAAATCATTAGAGCCCAAAATCTGTCGATAAAGCCCCGTCTCTGATGTGTCCAGCTGCATCGACAGCTGACTGACACACACACTCGCTCACACACACCTTCTTCCTCTCATGACCCATCTTTTGAACTTTGTCTTGGAAGACGGCCAGCTCTTCAGTACTCTTTAATTACAAGGGGAAAGCTGTCAATACAATGTGTTTAAATAGGAGAATGCAGCGCAACAGCTTTCAGTGGGGAGGTGGGGGCCTTTCATTCGTGCCATCAACAAAGCACACAAACAAACAAAAAAAGACCTGCATACACCAATATATATATATTTCTTGGGTGGGAGGCAGGGGTATTGACAATGTCACACAGTCAGACATAAGTGGATATCTAAAAGTTATTATTTTGAAGTGATTTTATTACACACACACACACACACGCACACACACACTGTGTGTGTGCATACTGCTATGCATATGCAGAACATATTGATATCTTGTTGTCCTGTGGGCTTTGTGTGACAATCAATCTCTTGCCTGTGTGTGTGTGTGTGTGTGTGTGTGTGTGTGTGTGTGTGTGTGTGTGTGTGTG
>NW_013952565.1:948157-950420 GCF_001266775.1 Austrofundulus limnaeus | reverse complement strand
GTGTGTGTGTGTGTGTGTGTGTGTGTGTGTGTGTGTGTGTGCAGGCTTGTTTGTAGTTCTGTTTGAGTACAAATTCTTCTGATTCCAAATGAGTGAATCTACTGGTTCTGTCAGTTGGACAATAATTTTCACAGTCCTAATGATTGCAAGTTGTTATTTAAACACAATTCATTCCAAAACACATGTACCTTTGCTGGGAACAGACTTTCAGAAAGAGCCATTTAAAGCATAATTTCCTTCTATTTTTGGCAGCAATAAAGTAGCGGTGAGACGTGGCATCCTGTTTCATTACAAATATTTTTTCAAAACGGCAAATAAATATATGATCTGTAAAAACTAATGTGTGAAGAGTTATTGCAAAATATAAGTTTTATTTAGTCTAAAACGTCTCTGTAGCAAGAAACTAGAGCGTTGTAAAGTAAATGATTTTATTTCTGTAATTAAAACATTAGTTTTATTCTTTATGAGTTAATCTTAATCCTAATGTTAACCTTTAAAGAGTCACTGCATCTGTTGGATGCATCTGAGAATTTAGGCTGAAAGCTGCTCAAGTTCCTCCCTACTTTAGAATATTATAGATTTTTGTTCATAAATTCCAGTGATTTTCTTTTGTAATTATTTGATTGCCTTTTTTTTTCCATAAAACACTATCTAAAAATCTTTTTTGAAACAATTCCTCAAAGGAAATGCAGATTGGAAAACACCTTGACGTTGATGATGGATCTGCATGTGAAAATGTAAAGTTTACCTTATTGTGATAGGCAGTTATAAGTCACTAAATTCTGCTAAAGTTATTTAATTTAATTCCTTTTACCAAGTAAATGTCTGAACAGTTGAATTCAAATACAGTAGGAACTTTCCATCACTGCTCCAACTCTAGCAGCACTTTAAGACAACAGAATGCTAGCATTAGCATTTTGAAGGGCACTGACACTAATTAATTCACAGGATGCTAATCGTCTGCATTAATGAAGCCAAGCCTTAAGAAATGTTAGCAAACGTGCCCCACATGTAAAGAAAGCTAAACTAGCCATGGGAAACAAAAGGCACGTGTGTGTGTGTGTGTGTGTTTTTGTGTATGTGTGCATGGCTATGTGTTTGCACTCGTTTCTGTGTGAGTTTCATGTTAACATGTGCACTTTAACAACCGCATGTGCTCATGCTCATTAACGTCTGCTGTTGTACTTGTGAGCATGCGGCAGGTCACAGCACAGCCAAAAGCCATGTCTATCAGCTTAAACACCACCCTTTAAAAAACAATGTGATACTCATTATACTTCATTATAACTTCAGCCTGACTACTTCTTATTGTTTTTTTAATCTAACAAAAAATGTACAATTATTTTGTGCAGATCTTATCAATGCTTTTCTTTCATTATGTTAGTTAACTAGAGTGTGAATTAAGAGACACTTTATACAGAGGTGTTAGTAGGTTCTTTAAAAATTATTAACAAAAATAAATACCCAGTGTTGTATAAAGCAGTGGTTCCCAAACTTTTTAGCTTCTGACCCACAAAGTAACCATGGCAAAAACTTGTGACCCCAAATATTACTGGTCTGAGTACACGAACTTTGTTAATAACCCTAAAAACACAGGCTTTTTGACAATCTAAACAGCTTATACACAAACATAAATACTTATTTATACTTTTTTGTGTTTTTATAATAGTTATAGGGAAAATATTCCATCAGCAATTATTTTATTACCCTTTACATTGATTTCTGGTGATTATTCAAGGTGCTTCATGACCCATAATTGGGTCCCAAGCCCAACTTTGGGAACCAAAGTGCAGTGGTTCCCAAACTTTTCAGCTTTTGACCCACAAAATAGTAGCAGAGACCTGTGCCAGCTATTTTTGGATGATAAACATTTGTATCAGGTCAATTAAACATGGGCATAGTAACAATATTTTTTAATGCATTTATCCGTTTTAAATACGCTAACCTCACTCCTTTGTAACAACTAAGGAAAAAATGTAATTAATTCTGAAAATCTTTTCAGGACCCCACCTTGATGTTTCGGGACCCCAGTTTGGGTCCCGACCCCAACTTTGGGAAACACTGGTATAAATTACTGCAAAGTGATACTTGAGTAAAAGTACAAGTATCTTATCATAAAAATACTTTGGTAAAAGTTAAAGTCTTCTTTAAAATATAGCTTGAGTAAAAGTCTTAAAATATCTGATATATTTTGTACTTAAGTATCAAAAGTAAATTTCTGACACAAAATCTACTTAAGTATTAAAAGTACTGAGTAAAAGTG
>NW_013952565.1:929933-948057 GCF_001266775.1 Austrofundulus limnaeus | reverse complement strand
GACCGGTCTGGTCCTGCATACTGATACATGCATTACACTCCATAGATCCAGCTCTGTGTATTTGATTGTGTTTGTGCACGCTGATGTGCAAATCTGTGTGCAAGTGGCTGTGTTGACTCGTTTGATTTGTCCGATCAGCTTTGTTTTGTTTCACACTTTTTTCTTACTTTCTGAGACCCCAGTTTCTTTTACTTTTATTCCCGCCTGAGCCTGAGTGAACCTGTGTGTCTGTCTGGAACATGGATTATTTGGGACCAATTAAAAAATAGCTGCCCCGAAGAGAGGTGCTGCAGGTCCTTAATGAGAGGGGTAACACGATGTGAAAGGATCATAACAAAAGTCGTTTCGAAGCTCAATGCAGTTTACAAAATGTTGACATGAACTTTTATTTTTTGTCATCTCCCTCATGCTTGAAATGCATCAGAATAATAATGTGCACACGTTGCACACCGCAGATCAGTTTTGTGTGTGTGTGCACGCGTGGATGGGAGTGGTGATGGCGGAGTGGAAGTGGTCGTTGATAGTTGGCTCGTGATTATTATTTAACATGCATGTAATCATTGATTAGAGCCATTGATCAGAGGTTGGGGACTAAAGGCCAGCTCACATTAAGACTTTGCCTCCCTAAGGGGCAATACAGAGCATTATTACTGAGGGATATTCTCATTCTTTACTGCTGTGCATGCTGAAACACACCTAACATGGCAGCGCAACGAGAGATTACAGAAGTCTGCAGACACGTACCTTTACACACGCACACAACAGCAAACATTAGGTGTTGCTGCATCCTTCCATCATTCTATAATTCTATCCCTTCTTTTTGCCTCCCACTCGTCTTTTCACCTGTCCATTCATCACACCCACAGATGCACACCTTAAAAACAGAGCGAAAAGCAGTGCCTGTGTGTATATATTGGAGTAAAGCTGAATTCCTGGCTTTGGTTTAGGTCAAAAATAATACTCCCATGATTTCTAGAAAGTGTTTTTACTTAATTCAGATCTTTTCAATGATGTGTTTTCAGTGATTTATTTCAAAATGCAAATGTGAATATGTTGCACTTCTGCTGCAAACATCAGAATCAATCAAAAGTCAATAGAATTTACATTTAATGGATTTTTGACCTAAACGTTTGATTCTTGGGAGCATCTCTCAAGTGTTCTGGTTTAGATTTTGAATTTCAGTCTGTGTCATTTCTTTCCCTCTGAGCTGACTTACTGACACAGCAGACAGGGAAGTCACAGGTCTTTAAAAACACATACGGTGGAGCTCATCGAACGATTTATGGGCGATTTTAGCAACAACAAACCTTCAGGTTCTGATGCTCAATAAAATAGTTTTTTTTTTTTTTGAAAAGTATTTTGGGAACAAAATTACTAAACTAATGTTAATTGTTGAATGGTGGGCTGCATGTCTGAATTTAGGTTTTAAAGGGATCCACAATTAGTTGTAACATTAAACTTTATTTGATAAACATTTATTTTAACTGTAAACTAAAGACTGTAAAAATACTGTAGGCTATTTAGTTTTGTAAATTTTTAAAAATATTTTTTAACACGGACAGGGCCATTTTATATACATGCAAAGCATTCTGGGTAAATGATGACGTGGATAGGTCCTCTGTGTGAGCGAGCTATATCCACCCTGAAGGTTAATCTTGGACTATATCTGATGATCGACTCTTTTAAATGAAACCAGAGAGCGTTGACAGAGAGGAGAAGGTAGAAATGACTCAGCCTGGAACTGAAAATATGGATGGAGGACAACAGAGCTGCTTCATGGAAGAACAACCTCAGCTTAGCCTGTTAGCCCTCACGCTATATTGCCTTATATGCATTAGCTCGGTGCTAGCGCGACAAACAAGCTAAACTGAGGTCCTCCATCCATATTTTCAGTTGCAGGCTGAGTCATTTTTGTGTTCCCCTCTCTGTCACGTGGATGGAGGACATCAGTGACGAGAGGAGAATGTGTAGCGCTGAGCTAATACATATATATGGTGATAGCATCGGGGCTAATGCTAAAGCTAACAGGCTAAGCTGAGGTTCTTCTTCCATGAAGCAGCTCTGTTGTCCTCCATCCATATTTTCAGTTCCAGGCTGAGTCATTTCTACCTTCTCCTCTCTGTCAACGCTCTCTGGTTTCATTTAAAAGAGTCGATCATCAGATATTGTCCAAGATTAACCTTCAGGGTGGATATAGCTCGCTAGCAGCCTCGCACTGATGACCTAGTTGATGTCATCATTTACCCAGAATGCTTTGCGTGTAAATGAAATGGCCCTGTCCGTGTAATATATTTTTTAACTTTTAGTTTAAAAATTATAAAAACTGAACAGCCTACAGTATTTTACAGTCTTTATTATACATTTAAAATAAATGTTTATCAAATAAAGTCTAATGTTACAACTAATCGGGGATCCCTTTAAATAAGGGCATCAGCAGCAGTGGAAATGTTTGCCACGTAGTTTTGTTTGGGATTTCAGGCCGACGCTAACTTCCCTTTGTCTCCAGACTCCATGCATATCGAGGACGTGGATGCAGTGCAGAAGCTCCAGGATGTGCTGCACGAGGCCCTGCAGGACTATGAGGCTTCCCAGCACCAGGAGGACCCCCGTCGGGCTGGCAAGCTGCTCATGACCCTCCCCCTGCTCCGTCAGACCTCCACCAAGGCTGTGCAGCACTTCTACAGCATCAAGCAGGATGGAAAAGTCCCAATGCACAAACTCTTCCTGGAGCTGCTGGAAGCCAAGGTCTGAGGATGGGGAGGAGATGGAAGGACAGACAGATGCCCGCCTCAGTCGCCTGAGCTTCATCTCAAACTTTGATCCACAACTTGAATGACCTCTTGCTCTTTTACACACAGACGCTCCTACACACTTTAAAGCATACACACACACACACACTGGAAATGATCTCAATCTTAGACTTGAACCCTAAACCAACAGTTGTTGACTAAAGGGAGCTCATCGGAGTCTGTTTGTGGGGAAGATGCAGACAGCTGGACTTCTAACCCTTCCCCTCTGACAAATTGAAGAAAACATTTTAAATCAGTTACGTAACACTTACATAACTACACACAGTGACTTTAACCTAGATAACAACAAAACACTTATGCATTGAGTAACAATACCAATTAAGATGTTAATAATGACAAACAATAAATAAGAACAAATTTAAAAGATGTTAAGTATTGTACATTTTAGTTTGGAAAGACTGTAAGACTGCACTTGAGTCTCCTCCCCCCCGTCCTCGTGTTTCACCTAAGAGATTTTTTTCTAAATGTTCAAGAAGAAAACGAGTGAAGGAAAAGAAGTGAACACTTTAAAAAAAGGTATTAATGACATTTGTTGTCAGTGTACAGGTCCAGTCAGTTTTGGATGGATAAACAGGAAGAAAAGAAGAGGAGATCTGCCCTGCCAAAGAATGGAATCGTCCATTCAGAGGATGCCAGCAACTTTTACTATCACAACTCAAACTCTGCCTGGTTTTTAAGTGGGTTTTCAATCCTGGGCCTCAGGAGTAACGCTGGTTCTTTAATAACGGTCATTTCAAATTTCTGTGGTGGTTCTGAAAACCAACTGGGTTCAGAGTTTGTGGGACAAGGAACAGAAGCAACTGCTTTAGACAATTTCTGGTTCTCTCTGAATTCTGCTTTGATTCCAGTCACCCTTCTACTCCAACGACACCATAACCATCTCTCGCACTCGCTGAAGACAAATGTTGCAGGCCTCCCAGAATTGTCAGTATTCCTATTGTAACAGTGTTTGTGCACTCGATGAAGCTGAAAATGATTTGAATAAGGATGAGCTCATGCTCAAGAGTGAGTTAGCATCCAAGCCCACGAGGTATGACTCCTGATGGATATTTATCTATAGATGGTACAAATTAATGAAAAAGTAAATTGACTTTGTCAATAGTCAAAAATACATTCCGGTAAGGTTTAACAGTTGTTGAATTATATTCTGTCAATCACTCCTCTTGGGTTTAGGTGCCTGTTTGAAACATTTTTAGCTCATTACCAACCCTAACTGCAGCTCTTCACAAACCAGTCAGTTGCCGTTTCACTCAATGTGCCATTAGGTCACACCACAGTGCTCTGATCCTGTGGCGTTCACAACTTCCAGCTCATCCCTTGCATCAGTCCAGAGATTTCTTTGTGACTTTTTCAGGGAATAAGCTTCAGCTACTCAACAAAGTACAAATTAGAAGGTAAGGTTTGCTGATAAAACTGACTAAAAACAACTATTGTTGCTTTAAACATCCTCCCTTTTGTTATGTTTTTTTATTTTTAACTTAAAAAATAATCTTAGAAATGATACCAATATAAGGGTTGTAAATATTTTTCATCCTGTATATGACATATAACGCAACTTTGTTTGGATCTTAAGATTGTCTTCTTAAAACTGAATCAATCAATATGTCTTTCTTTTTTTATCGATCTGATCACTTTCAGCAATTATATATATAAAACAATATAACAAGTAATATTGTATTAACAAATCAGTTTATCCTAGAAATTCTGAGTAATAGTGGGTTTTATGGAGGGATGTGTGCATATGGACAAAACCTGCAATATTAACATTTTATGCCATGCTTCAGTTTGGCTACTTGGGGATGAGGGTTTGGAGAAGAATCGGTTTGCGTTTTTCTGTGTAACTTGTCCAAAGCTGATAGATAAAAGTCAACATTTCATCTGTTAGTCAGAAAACGTGTGGACCAGAGTTAGCCGTGACGGCGGCTTTCCTCCAAAAGTTGTTAGGTCGATGGCTTGCAGAGTATCCAGCGCAAAGTTACAATGAGAACTTTTCCTGGTTCATTTAATCAGAATAACACAAGACTTTGCTTCAAACCAGAAAACAAATAGTGGCCACATTTTGTCCTATTTTGATGTGCAGTAAGTTGCACATGTCAGCCATGTGACTTAAAATAGGGACCATCTAGATTTATTCAAGAGGGAAATGGTTCGAGAAGAAAATATCAAAGTGAAAAACTGTCAGCTTCCTTTAAGCCAGCCACCATGGACTGTTTAAAGCCACTTAAAGTAGCCACACAAATGGGTTCTGAACTTAGTTTTGTTTTGAAGCTTCAGGCCGGTAGCTGGCATCATCAGAGCGTTTAACTGGGAGCTGTGAAAACTTGCGCAAAAAAAAGCAACACAGAAAATCATCTAAAAAGAGTAAAAATAAAGCAAAACTAACAGATGAAACAGAATTATGGGATGTATCAAATGTACTTTTTAATGTTTTTATTTATTTAGTTATTTATTTATTTATTTAAATAAATGTGCCTCCTATTGTGCTTTCAACCTAATTAGACCTAATTAGCCTTCGTTGTCATTTAAATCTGTAACATCAGCGTCCATATAAACTGAACCATTAAAGACGTTCAGATAAGTAATTTAAGATGTGACTTTAACTACGTTAAACTGTAGCTTTAACTGATTTAAAATTAAGATTTTACCACAGTGATATTAAAGTCTTTTGACCGTGAGTTGTTTAAATTCACAGTTTTTGTTTCTTGAAACAGTTAATGAAAAAGCTGAGCTGATAGAAAGTCATGTTACCTTTTTCCCCCCATGAGATGGAGCAACGTTTAATGCCGTTGGTGCAACAGAACGCTAAACAATCACAGCTTTAACAGGTAGAACAGTTGAGGGATCACCTAATTTCTTTTTTTCTTTACGCAGTTTTAATTCTGAAATAAGAATGCCAAAATATGTTATCTAGACAATGGTGTAATGTAATGTAAAATAGCAACTGTTCACTGCTGAGGAGTGCAGCAGATTAAATGTAGTTAATCTCTAGCATCACATATTCTGTGTCAACCATCAGTATTGTTAATAAGGGGGTATTTTCTTTGCCTTCTTTAACCCTGTATATTGTAAATGATACAGAATATAATTCTAACGTTATACATTTTATTGTTAAAAAAACAAGAAAAAATGTAGTTCAGCTTGTGTGTTTCATGTTTGCTGTTTTGTTTTGTCAAAGTAAAAAAAATTTTTATTTAATTTCATCAGTTCATGTTCTAAATCCTTTTTAATTAATTTATTTTGGTTTGTTTGATCCGTTCCTCTGTTCCTCCTTGAAGGCGTTGCTGTGTACTTTTTCTTGTGGTGATTGCTGTCTTTGTGCTGTGTGCTTCTTCTGTAGACATCAGAGTAGAGTAGAGGCCATGTTGTCTGTCTGTCTGTCTGTCTGTCAGACCACTCTATTAGGGGCACCCGATTCTCTCAAAATCAACCAAACCTTATTTTAAGACCAGGATCAAACTGCAGCATCCATCTCCACCAAGCTCAACATCATTTAACATTAAGCACCTAAATGAAGACACACCTTAAAAGCTGCTTAAACAAGGATTATTTGTGTAACTGCCCTATAGAATAAATAATGTACTGTATATCTTTAGGTTTAAAAAAGCTGAAATTAAAAAAGTACATTTGAATATTTCAAACAGTATGTAATTTTTTTTATAAATTCACTGTACATATCTGTCCTCCATACAGCTCAGCTCAGTTGTTGCATTTACAGTTTCAAAAAAGCCACTATACAAGATATTAAGCTTTCATGGTTTAGCCTATTTTTTAGAAGATGTCTCTTACAAAAGGTGAAACATGGTCAGTGGGAAAACATTTCTTTACATCCTTTATTCATGTTATTGTGGCGATGTAAGCTCAAACCATCTAAGACTTTGAGAACTTATGTTAATATGTGCTTTTTTAGGGCTAAATAGACAAAAACGAATACAGGATAATTGTAGGTTAAGTTGCAAATGTATTTATTTTTTTTTTTTTTACTTTTATTTAATTTAAAACACTCCCCTTATCAGTCAAGCTCCATTTAGTTTGGATCACTGTTATAATTTTATTATTCCAAACATACAGTAATTTATACCAGAAAAGGTGCTTTCTTTTTACTGTTGTTTGACCTTTATTACTGTTTTTATTTATTGTTAATTATCAAACTGTCCATGTGGACTTGCGACGCATCTAAAATCGTATCATGTTGCATATTTGTTCAAGGTGAAGAGCACTGAGCTGAATGAGGTTGATCGTCACACTTGAAACTGAAAATGGTGCCCCTTTGTTTTGCTGACTGAAGCTGCTTTTAAATGACTTAAAAAAAACGTGCACCATTGTTCATCATTAGAAATAGGTTTAAGACTGTATGATATTAAGGCAAAAGTTGCACTTTTTTGTGTTGGGTTCAATACACTGATGTATCTAGTGAAATTCTGCAGTTTGGATTGAAACCAATCAAATATAAAAACCAGAATTCTTATTTCCATCAGGAGCAGTGGAAGACAGACTAGTTGTTTGCTGAGCCTTAGAGACAGGGATTCTGAACTGTTTGCACTTTGGGCATCATGTTGTTGCCCTTATTTTAGGCTTAGATCCATTAGCTGCAAACATGGCATGTTTTATTTTAGTTTCTCTGGAGCAGAAGGAAAAGATTTGAGCCATAGTGACAGAGCAGAACTGACCATCTTCCAGAGCTCCCCCTGAAAACTGGCTAAGACCAAACCTTATGGAGCTCTACGATGACTTGTCATTCAGTTTTATTTAACCCCCAAATGTAATGGCCGCTTGTGCTGCAGCCTATCTCCAGTCTGAATCTGCAAGTATATAAAAATATTAAAAGGGAAAGAGAAACTTTGGGAACACTGGGATAAAGTGGATATTCAAGGATGAAAAGGGGGTGGAGAAGAGCTGCTGATGAGTGAATACCTTGTAGTATTACTGAAAACATGTTCGTAGATTTTAGATGTGCTTCACATCAGTAAATAAAAAAAGAAACAATAACCTGTATATTTTTGTGACGTGTATCATACAAGTGTGCTCCAACAATACTGTCCATTTGTGTAAATGTATTTATTTCACATTGTATATATTGTTCATGCAAAAAGAGAGACCTATGATTCTGTAACTTATACTACTATGGGTTGAAACATTACATGTGTTACTCCAAACTATGCCTTTCAGGATTATTACAGTAGAGCAATATCAATTAAAACCAGGCTTCCAGTTTTGAAATCAGCCTCCTGTCTCTGATTTTTCACCTTTTTAACTATAATTGTGTGTTTGTCATAGTGTAACACAAAACTGGCCAGAGAACTGAAACATTAGTTATTAGTTTTCATGTCTTTTTATCAACGGGATAAAATGACAACTCATTATGATTATCTAGTTTCATTTTATTGTATGTTATCTTGCTATTGGTCTTTTGTTTTCTCATTATAACACTATCTCTAGATAATGAGCTTTATTTTTATATTCATGAGAGGATGATGGGATGAAAATGAGTGGTAATTGTGTTATGCTTAACTTCGCTCAGAGCCGGCTCTTGGCATAGGCGAACTAGGCGGTCGCCTAGAGCGCCATCTGCTGGAGGGGCGCTGAACTGCAGAAGAAAAAAAAGTAATTATTTGTAATCCCTGGTTGTAACTCTGCTCAGCGCCCCTTTCAGTTAGCTTTGTCTTAAAAAAACTATAATGAAGTATTACAGGAAAAATAAACTACTCTACCCATAAAACATCCCCCCCAATGCAGTAAACGCCCCCACCCACTCTCTCATTTGAGTGACATTGTGCTGACTCGTCCTGCTCTGACACTCTGATGGAGGAGGGGCTAGTAGTGCCTCTCAGGTAGCGGTTCATGTTGACAAACTCAATAACAACAAGTCTGTATTTTGTTGTCCCATACATGTCAACCTCTTCGGACGTTTACCTGCATAAAAAGCCTCAAAAATTCGTAAATTTTGCCAAACATCCATACAACTCGCACGTGGAGGTGGGGGGGTGGCATAAATCTAAGTTTACCTTACCTTACACTGTCAAACTTGTTTTTAGGGGTTCAAATTGGGGTGGGTGGGAGATAGTTGGGGCGGGGGTTGCGCTTCAACTCGCCTAGAGCACYAAAATGGCTAGAGCCAGCACTGTTTGTTGTTCACTGACACCATCATGACACTTCAAGATGATCTATAACAATAAGTTGCGTAATTTGCGGAATGTTTTCTGGTGTGACTATTTTAACTTGAATCAGCTGACATGACCGTCCTAATCTTTGATATAAAAAGGAACGCTTTTGTTTTATTGTGATTTTGACATTGCCGTCACAAAAAACAACGATCACAACATTAAAGTAACTTGAGTTGTGCTCTAACTCCCTCTTCTTCAATTCTGTCTGTGGTGATCATGGACAGAACCTCAAGGTACATGGAGAGGAGGTGCATCTGCTTTGGTGATCCAGTGTTATCTTTGCTTTTTGCAGATGAGGTGGTGCTGTTGGCATCTTTAAACCTTGGTTAGGCTGGGCTGAGGAGAGAGGCACTCCATCATCCGGAGGGAACTCAAGGTAGAGCCAAGGCTCTTTCACACCAAAGGAAGTCAGCTGAGGTGGTTTGAGCATCTGAATAGGATGCATTCTGGATGCAAGCTTTCAGGCATGCCCTGCTGAGACCCAAAGGTCTAGATCAGAGGTGCCCAAAGTGGGGCCCGCGGGCCAAATTTGGCCCGCCAAGCCATTTGATTTGGCCCACTAGCAGTTATCCTGCTTGCTAAATTGTAATCTCCTGTCTTATGTAGAAATAATGTATTTGCACTTAGTCGTTTCAAACATTGGACCAACTATAGGTACAAGGAGCTGTAGTCAGATTGTCTTAACTCACGGAGCTCACTTTATCTTTGAATTATGTTAAGATTAAACTTAAAATACAAGTAACTTCAAGAGACATTTACATACATTAGATTTAAGTGCATATCTAGATTTGCACACCTTTATAAGACCACATATGCTCAAATTTTAAATTATGAAAAGTCCCATGAGCCTTTGCTGCCCGAGCAAACGTTGAATTTTCTCCATGTCCATGGGCTGAAAAAACAAACAAACAAAAAAATGTGGGCAACCACACTGGCTGCTAGCTTAATCATAAAACATACAACTTTACTTGAAGTATTTGCATTTCGTGTATTATATTATTGCATTTGGCCCACTACCCTCTGATTGATTTTAATTTTGGCCCTTTTAGGGAAAATGGTTTTTAATCTTGGCCCTCTCAGGGAATATGTTTGGGAACCACTGGTCTAGATTATGCTAGAGGTACTAATTTCTCTCTGGTCTATTAATACTGTTGAATCCACTAAGTGTACATTTGGACAACATCAACTTTTGGTTTCTCATTTGTGTTCTTTCAGTGATCCAAACTCATGGATGGATGGATGGATGGATGGATGGATGGATGGATGGATGGATGGATGGATGGATGGATGGATGGATGGATGGATGGATGGATGGATNGATGGATGGATGGATGGATGGATGGATGGATGGATGGATGGATGGATGGATGGATGGATGGATGGAATCTTGTCTTAAACATGTGGTTGGAGGGAACTACTTTTTCTTTCGCTTGGATAATGCATAAGCACAGTGGCACGTGCTCCGTCAGTCACTCAGTCTGTACATGTATGGCAGGTCATTTTAACATAAAATCTGCTTCWTCTGACTGTCTGTAATTAAATTCTAGATGAGGGGTTCCCAAACTTTTTCATACTATGGCCCCCCAAACAGCATTACCTCTGGCCAGATACCTTCTTGCAAACACGCAAACGATGCTACAAAATATACAAAGTAACAACTTTTAAAATATTTTTCTCACTTTTTTTCACTATTCAAAGATTATTATATTTCTTAAGGATAAGAATATTAAATTGTGCTAAGCAAATCTAAGGTTAGGGTTAGAATGACTTTTAAATTAATAAATTACTTACTATGTCATGAATTATTTATAAAGCGGTTATTCATAAAGAAATTTTTTTATAAAAAAAGTTATTTATAAAGCAGTTATTTATAAAGCAGTTATTTATAAAGCAGTTATTTATAAAGCGCTTATTTATAAAGCAGTACTTTTTAAGATTTACCAGACACATTGTGTGTGTTATCACAAAGTATCAGTATCGGATCAGTATCGCCGATACCAGCCAAATTTTACTTGGTATCAGTATCGAAAAGAAAACTGGCAGGATCAAACATCACTAGTAAAAATGCAGTGAAAATGCATGGCAAAATTTGCTGGCTACATTTGAACCCTGCACCTCCACCTACTGGTGGGATGCTGTCATTTTGTGGTTACAACAACTATGCGTTATGTGAGATGTAATTAATCATCTATACTGACTTTAAGACAGCATATTTTAAGCCTTTTTAACGTCTTTGAAGCATACGAGGGCCACATAAAATACTGTGGCGGGCCACATTTGGCCTGTGGACCTTTAGTTTGATTCGTGGCTTAAGGAAACATCAATCAAACAACACAAAATAGCCGATCACAATCACTGAGAATCATATGAAACATTGAAAGAGTGATACAGATTCAAGTGTTAGGCAATATGGATTAAGATAGAAGAGGAAATAATTAACAGTTTGCTCCAGTGGGTGGCTAACTTGTGTCCAAGCTGAATAACCAAATTCCCTGCATTTGACAAGGGCACTAAATGCAGCACACTCAATGAGACAGCACAATACAACGTAAAGTATGAGTCTCGCCAAGTAAAAAGCATAAGACAGCAATAAAACAAATACAAGTTTGTCAGAGCACAGTTTTCAACAGAATGTCATTTTCTCTGTCTTTTATTTGTCCTAATATTTATTTTTTCCTTTTACCTAAAAATCTCAGTCTTCACATGTTCTCCTCCCATCCTCAACAGTTAGTAAAAGTAAATGGGATGCAGATATTTAATGTTGCATTTAGCTGTGAAATGTTTTATGAAGCTTTTTCCTAACGAGGGATCCCTGACCTGCAGGCAGGTATTTTTCAACCGGATGACATAAGAAGATTTTAGCAGAAAGAGTCATTTTTTATTGTTTTTTTTTTTTATTATTATTTTCTATAACATCTCTCACATTCTTCTGTTTGAGTTGCTGCCTACCCACTCAGCCCTCAGCGCAGATGTTTTATTTTACTTGGTTGCCTTTTGGAGTTCGTTTGGTTTTTTTTAATCTTTGATTTATTATTGTGATACAATAAAAGCTACTTGAGCATTTCAGCTGCTACAGGGCTCTTATCGTTAACCTTGTGGAACGCATGTTGGAGTGGGTTCCACATGCCGCATCACTAATGGCCAACTTAACTCTTTTCTTCTCCTTCTCTGCCCTCTAGCTTCATCTAAATTTCTCCTTGCATCTCTGCTTCTCTCTGAGCACTTCTTTCGTCTTTTTTTGCTGCTGCTCCAGTACCATCCAGTCGTCCCTCTCATTATCTCCTGCTGCCATATTTGTCTTTGCTTTTTATTTGTTTCACTTGTCTCTGAGCGAACAGTCCATGTTGGTTTCTAAATTTCTTCTCTTTTTTGTTCGACTGAGAAAGTAAAACTCAGCACTCGTTCTGTTTACTCTGCTCAGCACAACTGACTAATAAATGTCAGTTTTTGTGTCTGTTAAGCTTGAAGAAGAAATAACCCTGATCTGTCACAGCTAATTGTGATGAGTTGGGATTTTGGTGCTTTAAACAAGCAGAGTGAGAGATTTAATAGCATCTAGCTGTGAGGTTGCTCATTGTATCTTACTGAATTTTCTTTTTACAGGAGTATTGGAAATCGTACTTACTGTATTTCAGTATAAAGTGTGAAAGGCCAGTTATTGTGCAGAGATTAGGTTTTTGAATCATCAAATGGTTCTCAGAAGTCTCTCAGCCCAGTAAGATACTGGCATGAGGTCTCCATAGCCATGTAGAAATACCTTCCAGTACTTCACTTACAGACTCCAAGAAAGGCAAATGACAGTCAGATCCAATACTGACTAGAGGTATCACACACACACTTCAGAAAATTGACCACTGTGGTACAAGTGCAACGCCATATTGGAATGGGCAGGCTGTCAATGTAAGCAATTTATTATGACTAGATTTCCATGTAGAATTCCACAGTGTTGTATAAAGTACCTCATAGTGATACTTGAGTAAAAGTACAAGTATCTTATCATAAAAATACTTTGGTAAAAGTAAAAGTCTTCTCTAAAACTATTACTTGAATAAAAGTCTTAAAGTAACTGATAATTTTTTTGTACTTAAAATTTCTGACACAAAAACTACTTAAGTATTAAAAGTAAAAGTACGGAGTACAAGTGAGCAGTTAGATTTTCCAAAACTATTTATTGGGAGGTGACTTCTCAAAAAAAAAATTTAACGACATGCAGCTGTGATGGGTTGTGTACAAGCTAATACTGCGTCAGAATGGAATATATTTATACTTCTCATTCAACCACAATTAAATTCACTCTGTGCACGAGACAATTTATCAGGATAGTATTTTTTAAAGTAATAACAACTTTGAATAAAATAAGAGTAACGACTTTCTACTTCTTACCTTTTTAAAAAATGTAGTGAGTAGAAATTACAGATAATTGTGTAAAAATGTAATGAGTAAAAATAAAAAGTACGCTGAAAAATAATTACTCAAGTAAAGTACAGATAACCAAAATTTCTACTTAAGTACAGTAACAAAGTATTTGTACTTAGTTACTTTGCAATTCTGGAATTCCATTTAAATATTAGTTTATCACTGATTATCTTCTGCCTATTAGAAACATCTTTCATTGCAGACGTGTGTATTTGGCAACATATTTATATAATATGTAGTGATATACATTTCTATCAAATCAAAATAAGGGTTGTGAATAGGAAACTAAGTTTCATGTGTCATGTGTACCACTGTCAGCTTTAACAGCTTGTCCTCCCCCAAACAATATGGCTGCTCTCTCCGACCATGAAAAGTCACATGATAATGCCTCTAGTAATACCTCATTGGTCAGATCTTCTTGAGTAAGGAAACCACCTGTTATGCACTGGGAAATTTCTGTTTGGGTTCTGAGATTGCAGAATGGGAAGCTTGCCCCCCTTTCAACGCTTCCTACTTTCTCCAGAAGACACAAAGTGAGTCTGACTAATTGGTGTTTTTCCACATTTCAAATAAATATGAGTTCCTCCTCATCAGTAAAAGGATGTCTCTAAAGCCAGTTTTGGTAACGTCATTGGAACTGGCCAAGATTGCAGCTCAACTGACACTGCACTGGATGTTTGTGTTGCTCCATGTGGCTCCTTCGGTTTCTGCTTGTGCACACATTTGAAAGCTTCTACTCCAAACTCTGGCTGACCAACTTCTTCACCAGGTTCATTTCCATTATAAAGCTCCAATATCCCTGAGGCAACCAGGAACCTTTAGGTAGGCGTTGTTGAATCATCAGTAGACTCACCTGGAACCAATTTGCCCTCAGAAACCTAACAAGGAACAACGTTCCCTTGGGAAAATAGTTCAAAATAGTTCATGGGATTCAAACTACTCCACCAGGGTTTGGGCTGGCTGCAAGATTGTGAACTAATACAAACAAAACAGGAGCTAAACTAGAACCCAGATTCATCCATTCATCCATACACATTTGTTTACCCACTTGATCCCTTTTAGGGTCACAAGAAGCTGGTGCCACTCTCCTACAGCCAGCAGACAAGAGGTGGTGTGCACCATGGGTGATACTTTTGAGTTGTATTATGCTTTTACAGTTCTTATTGACTGGTTTGAAGCAGCCGTCAACTCAAAAATCACATTTTCAAAACAGTTAACACAGAGGCCTAAACATTGGCACAGTGGTCAAAATGACACATTTTGTTTGTGAAAAGCAACAACTGTGTCAAAACATTTAAAATATGGAACAAAAGCTAACTTTGCCTTCAAATAACTCAACTTTGACACAATGTATGAGCACATCCAAACAATCAGTGCACAATAAGCAACAAAATACAAAATAAAGCACTCGTGTGTGAATCAGTGCACCATTGCTTGTCATTGTAGCCTATGACTGTATGTAGCTTACATGCCAGTGCTGTTTGTAGTCAAATTTGCCCTCTTGCAAAAATGCATTCAGAAGCAGATATGGTTTGATGCAAATTTTATTGATTACATTTTTTTCAGACTGCATGATAAATAAAATACAGTTTTTACTGATTGCTTTGACTTGTTTGAAGAAACTCATCACCATCTCAAAAACAATCAATAAAAACTATATTCCAACAGAGGACACATCAAGTAAAATCCTTTACTGTGTGAGAAATTAGGTAAATAAAAAACAGTCTTTTACAGTAAAGAACAAAAATCTATAGTAGGCTTTTAGATTAGATCTTTATTGTCATTGAACAGAGAACAATGAAATTACAGTTCAGAACAACCATTCAGGAGAAGATGGAACATAACAAACATAGGAGAATAGGCACTCTGGATCATGCAGAGCAAGGATCACCTTCATGAAGACATCATGAGGAGGGGCAACCCTCCTAAAAAAACTAAAAACCACACAAGGACAGATGAGGAAAAAAATAAAATAAAATAAAACATAACACTAAGAGTACAAGAAAACAACACAGGCCTGCAGACTGCAAATTGAAAAATTATGTGAAGAAGTGTCAAACAGGTGCTTTCAGTGTTTCCTACTGACAGCTAAAAGAGATTTGGACTTCTTGAATGACATCTGCGGCCCCTCTTCACTTCATGAAGAGGGGCTCATTAAATCAACATGTATAAAACAAATTGGTAACTCACTTTATAAATAAAATGTCTTAATTCAAACGTTATACCAGAGTCTGATTTCACTGAAGCGGTTTGTTTGGTTTGAGAGAAGGTCTGCGTGTGGTTTTCACTTCTTGATCCAGCGTCAAACAGGGTGAGTCTCCAAGGGTGACCATGTCTGTTTAGGCTATGTGACCTGTGAAGTGCTAATGTGTGGCAGTTTTGCACTGATTGTTTGAACAATATCTTTGCTACCTGTCCTAAAACTACTTGGCATTTCACTTCCATCGTCCATTCACGTGTGTATAAATATACATACTATGTGTGTGTGAGAGGTTTTGTTTGTTTCATTTTTTTTCCTCATGGACTTTGTGTTTTATGCCCATATTCCCCAGTATCAGTGGTGATGCTCTCTAGAGCTTCACAGGCCTACTGACACAGACTAATAGCGGTAATGGCCTTTCATAGCATCCAGCTCCCCCGACACACACTCTCTGCAACACAGATAAGGAGAATAACAGTGCAAACTGACAATTGTACTAATGCACAGGCATAGATTGGGACAAAAACACAGCAGAAATATGCTAGAGAGAAATCTGCAGTATGGGAATTCTCAAAGTACAGACAGCACTTTTAAAGGAAACATAATTGTTTAAAACACGTACAATGTTGATGAACATGTTGGCAATGACAAGCTTCAGTTGGATGTCTGAGAAAGAGTAGCTGCTGGATATTAAACCTACCATTTATCTATTGGCCACTGCCGAGGGATTTAAAGTGCCACTAATTCACTGGCCAGTGACACGTCAGACTATTTATTAAAGTACACTAACCTAATAAATGGCCCATAGAATGGAGAGTTAAAACATTTACTGTCCTAAGAGAGAGATAGAGAGCATTACACACAGAAAGAAGGAAGGGACAGGGGAAGAGAGAGGAGACAGAAAAAGGAGAGAATGAGAATAAATGACCCATCGTATAGAGTTAAGACATTAAAAGTGCAAATAGACAGCTGACCCTCATATAGCTTGCACATGCAGCACAAATGCATGCAGTCACCAAAGCCACTTTACACCTCGTGTGATAGAGGGATGGTGGAGAGGATGAGAGAAAAGAGGGAAAGGAACAGGAAATTGGATGAAACAAGATGATGGGATTTTAGAAAAATGGAAAGAAGTGAGAAATGAAGCAGGTGAATGTGGGGGATTTATAATGACAGAGAGTGAAGTTTGAACATTATTTTTAAAAAAACTGACAGTATTCAAGGACTGAATAAGAAAGAATGAAAAAAATAAGTAACTAATGAAATGGAGAACACCCTGGTTAGATAATAGAACATAGGCAGCCAGTTTGATTTCTTTTATTTAAATTCCAGTTATCCATACATTATCTTTTTTTTACCCACCTGTTCCTTTCATGGTCATGGGGGGTCACTGGTCCAATATCCAGCAGCCACTAAGGGGACACCCTGGACAGGTGATAAGTCCATCAGAGGGACACAGAGACAAACATTCACTTTCTCACCCAAACCTATACGACAATTTAGAGTTTAGTTACCAATTAGTTCTACATTCATGATCTGTGGGAGGAAACCAGAGTACCTGGAGAAAACCCACGCATGCATAGAGAGAACATGCAAACAATACCCAGAAAGGTTCCCAGCCAGGATTCAATCTGGCAACCTTCTTGCTGGAAGCAGCAGCTCTACCAACCAAGCCACCATGCTGCCCGCCATTCATCAAACCTGAATATTTGACAAATATGACTGAACAATAAATTAAGATACTTGAAAATAGCTAAACTAAGTATAAAATTCCACCCAAAAATGTTTTTAATGAATTTACATTGCGTGTGCATTTTTAATGATTAAATTACTTCATTTTTCAATGTTTTGCTACATAAATATATTCCTAATTTATTGTCCTTTCTAAAACAATTTAGAAGAAATCATGTGAGATGTTCACCAAACAAACATAAAAGCAGAAATAATAACAGGAAAGAAATTGAATTAAATTGTAAAAAGTTATTTTATTACTATTTTATTTTAAAAATACACAATGCAGCACTAAAGAAAAGCCAGAGAGATGTTATTTCTGTTTTCTTTGGGCCATACCCTCAAAACCTTGCAATGAATAAATAACATTGGCACTTTCAAAAAACTTTTTAATGCTCATTTTTCCTCACCGCACAGCCACTGATGTGCAACTGAATCTCCAAGTCAGTGTGATATAAATCATCATTGTGTGCGCGTTTAATGGATCAATTCCCGTAGGAAAATTTAAGTGGGGACAGTTTCCAAAGTGCCCCCGAGCTAACATTGCAGCCTTGACGGGAGAAAGGTGATTGGCATAGACAAAGTATTTGTATGTGTTTCTGTATTTGAGACTGGATGATGATATGTGTGTGTGCATTGTCAAGAGAGGCAGGAGGTTAATTCAATCCTATAGAAAAGCAGCATGGAGGGGATTGGACAGCACAGCCCTGAGGGTGTCGCTGGCCTCAACCCCAATGGGGGGGCAGAAAGCATGCCCACACGCCAACACACACACACACACACACACACACACACACACACACACA
>NW_013952565.1:927141-928983 GCF_001266775.1 Austrofundulus limnaeus | reverse complement strand
ATCTTTCACTCATCTTTATGCTGTTTAACAAGAATTGAAATTTGCTTCTTAAACTCTCTGACTTGAATTAAGTGTATGAATGTTTGCATGTGTAAAAAATGTTGTAAACCTAACTAATAATGTTAGAAGCGACCACGCAGCCTGACCAATTTATTCCACTTTTTCTAATCAGCAGCAAGGCCAAGGATGTCTCCATACATATTCATGCTGCTTTAAGGAGTCTGAGACATGAAACGTCTGCAGGGCCGCTTTCACCGTATCAGCCTTAATGTTATTAGAATATCTAACTTAATGTGGTTAAACAGAAGTTGTACAAAAAATAAAAAAATAATTAAAAATTAAGGTAACACCAGTTGTGAGATTATCCAGGTTCAATCCCGTTTGTTCTGAAGGCACTTCGGTCTCTGAAACTGAATGTGTCTGGCTGAATAAATTGGCACAATCAATGTGTGACAAGATTGTTGCTCTTCTGGACACACTTTCTTGCAAATCAATGCAAATGTCTTATGAAGAGAGGATAAGAGAATCTCTTCTTGGATAACAAAGCTCTTGATGATCAAAGCCATCTGACACGATGCTGTAATGTATTCACCCGCTCATAAAAATAATGAAAGAAAGAGAAAAATATGAGGAAAGACTACAAAAAGAAAAGACGGTTCTATGTGACTGATTAATTTCTTTGAATACTTGCTTGTATACAAAGATATTTCTCACTTTGTCTCAATTCCTTTAAAGCATGTACTGTATATTTGTGGGACTCCAGAATAATCCAGGAGCATTATCAACCATAACAACTGACAAATCAGCATCAGTTGATCTTTATTTAAGTGGAGGATTTATGGTCTTGTTTCAATTGTACTCTCATGAGTTTCACTTCTTGCCTCCATTTTTATTTACTTTTTCCTCCCTTCATATTCATCGGCTCTTTCCACCTTCCTTTTCCTCTCCCCTTCTTTCCCCACCCCGTTCCTCCCTACCTCTATCCTAGCCCCTAGCCACCGCCCCTCTCCTCCCTTCCCCTCCCTTTGCTCCTCTCTGCTTGGTATTGATTAGAAGGCGAACCTCTAATCTCCTTAAGGTCATTAGGAACACTTAATTAAAACCTAGTTAGAATGCCTTTGTTCGACCAAAGCAAATTGCAGCTGTTCAAACGAGATTAGGATGATAACGTGAAAAACTTGTCGACAGGGGGGAGAAAAATGTAACAGAGGGTCTGTTTTCGGCAGAAATGTTTACATAATTCAAATTCAGAGAACTTGAGCACACATTGGAAGTCTTTACTTCTGTAGACTTGTTTTAGGTGCTTATTTAAAGTTTATATACACATAAAGAGAAAAATGTTTAAATGCAATTTAGAATTATTCATGGCCTAAATAAACCCCCACACACATAAATAACTCGAGATACATTGCATTAAAAAGATAAGTCTTTTTTTCAGAAATCAATCTATTATGTTAAACCTATTAAATGGCTTTACTATTTATTTTTCTAAAAATGCACTGTAATATATTCCCATACAATAAATTTACACCAGTTGGAATATATGTTGAAGAACTCGTTCATTGTAAATGATCACATCACATGAGCTTCAGAAATTCTCACATTACATAAAACTGCATCAGTAAATTGTGGGTCATTATAGTGTTTTTGTTTTCAGTTTATTTTAAAGAGAAAAGTGTCAATTTTTTTTAAAAGCAAGGAGCAGCTACAATACAGGTGCTGGTCATAAAATTAGAATATCATGAAAAAGTAGATTTATTTCAGTAATTCCATTTAAAAAATGAAACTTGTATATTATATTCATACATTACATACAAACTCATATATTTCAAATGTTTATTT
>NW_013952565.1:924696-925668 GCF_001266775.1 Austrofundulus limnaeus | reverse complement strand
AAATAAACATTTGAAATATATGAGTTTGTATGTAATGTATGAATATAATATACAAGTTTCATTTTTTAAATGGAATTACTGAAATAAATCTACTTTTTCATGATATTCTAATTTTATGACCAGCACCTGTATATACTCCAGGGCAGAATTTTCCCAATCACACCCATCTTTCTGCTTTTGCAGATAGCATTCACAGTGCTAGTTTTAAGTAGTTAGATAATCTTTCACATTTTTTTTCTAAGTTTGTGCGGTGACTTTATCTGCAAAATACTGCACACGAATTGTAAGTTAAAACAAATACGAAGAGAGTTTTAAGTTAGACAAAACAGAGGGAAATAATCCCTGCAGGAAAGTACTTAAAATAAAAACTAGATTTTTTTTAACCATGAGTGAGGGAACGTACACCAACCAGTGAGAGCTTCACCTTGGAGCTCAGCTCTGTCTTCACCACGGACCAGCACAAAGAATACAGTCGAAGTCTCACCAATCCATCCATTGCTCTCAAGCCCTGTTTGTTTTTCTCTCATGAACACAACCCTACACTTAAAGTCGTCACTAGAGGCAGCGCCTCACTCCCAAACCAAAAACTGTGAGCTCTATGAGCTCAGTGTCTCTTGCCCAGACATCTTGAGCCAGGCCTGAGGAAGGGGTTTGTCAATGAGGGCCGTGGTGACCAGACCTTGATGCATGGGGTCTGACCTGGCTCAGCCCATTTGAACTTCATGAGTTTGCCTTTGGTGGACTCACATTCTCATATCAGACTCGTTACATATAGACGCTTGGCAACGTGCGGGGGGTACCACACACGTCCGTCCTTGCCGCACGCGGCTTTTCCGGGACATATGAGGTTAACATGAGGAATCAAGATTAAAGGTTATAGGGTCTGTGGTTAACATGAGTGATCACCATTAATGGTTAACTTTAGGGTCTGTGGTTAACATGAGTGATCACCATTAATGGTTAACTTTAGGG
>NW_013952565.1:922273-923341 GCF_001266775.1 Austrofundulus limnaeus | reverse complement strand
TTTAGGGTCTGTGGTTAACATGAGTGATCACCATTAATGGTTAACTTTAGGGTCTGTGGTTAACATGAGTGATCACCATTAAAGGTTAACTTTAGGCTCTGTGGTCAGGGTTAGGCTCTATAAGGCTAGTCAAAGTTAAATTTAGGGTCTAGGATGGTTAGTTTCATGTAATTCTCATCTTGTAAAAACACATCATCCTCCTCCGCCCCATCTCGCACAGAACAAACATAATGATGCTTGGTCAAGCATCAACACCTTGACGCAGGGGGCATGAGAATGGGCTCACTCACCACACCTGCAGGAGTGGCCATAAAGGTCTGTGTGATGCAGGTGGCAGCTGAAAGGGGCCTTGGCACTCTGATCCTGGCGTTTGGGACATGTTTATTTTATTTATGTTTTTATTTTTATTTGTTTCTTTCGGGTCAGTACTTTAGTTTGTTCATGGAATGAAAATGAATCGAAGGAATATAAATTTAGTATTTTGTCTTGATATTAGCAATTTATCAGAATAAGTTCTAAATCTTCAACTTTGAAGAACAATACTACTTTTAAGTTTATTTCACACAAAGTTCAGTCGATTATTGATTATTACGCAGAATGATTAACATTTTAATAAATTAGTCATTTGTTTTATGGTTTGTTTGTTATTTCAATAACTGATCTTCAACAAAAAATTGGAGTTTCTACAAGACACAAACACAAACAGAATGTTTGTTATAAAGCTCAAAAGTTCATATGTGGGCCATGTGTGACTTTTTAAATCGTTTTGGAAAACAAATTAAACTAAAATTTGTCATTAATCAGACATTGATTTTTTTATGCAGTTGCACATTTATTTATTTATTTATTTATTTATTTATTTATTTATTTATTTATTTTTCATTAGTGCATTTGTTGCGTTATAATAGTTTATTTTGTGATTATGTAAATCATTAAACGATTTCCTTCAAAGCTTTTTGAGTGGTCGCTGCTGATGGCCGTTGCCTAGTAACGGAAGTAGCTTTCCTCTCGGTTCTGAGAGACACTTGTCTGAAACCCAGACGCATCCCACGTGAGGGGGAGTTGAGG
>NW_013952565.1:915095-920581 GCF_001266775.1 Austrofundulus limnaeus | reverse complement strand
CACTCATGCAGACGCAACAAGTTGAATGTTTGTCGGAGCTGCACTTGTGTTGGGAGCAGAGCTCTGCGCGCGGACTCACACAACGACAGGTAAATATTCAGGAGCTGACGCATTTGCAGTGTTACAATATCTGCATAGAAAAACAAATTAGCTCGACGTGAAGAAAGTTATACTCTATTTAGATACAGGGAGAGACTTCTCTATTTTCTAACGGATATTACTGGCGGGGGGTCTGGACCTTGTAATGTAACACCAGGGATGACTGCTCTGTTGGCCTCTTTTTGTGCGTCAAAAATGGGAAATTGAAGCTCCAAAGTATTGTAATGACGAGAGCTTTGGCCTAAGCCTCAATTTCCAACAAACTTAGGTGAGAACCTGTTTAGTTGGATGAAACCCGGAGGCCAGATGCCAGAGGGAAAAAAGGGGCATGTTTAATTCAAAGGAAAATGAAGAAAAGGGGAAAGCAATGTAGCAGCATCAGATGAGCTGTGCCTCCATCAAGCTGTACATGATAGTGTAGGCTTTGGCTTGGGAATAGCCTGCATGGCATTTCGCTCTCCTCAGATTTGTCTGATGTTGGATTTTGGTCTGACCACTTCTCTGTTTGCTCCTCTCCCCCTCCCCACCACCACCCCCATTTTCTAGATTGGGAAATCCTACCTATCGTGAAGGCTTTGGTTGTAGTTTACCCAGGTGTGGCGGTGCATGTGTGGGGGAAGGAGAAGCTCGGTAGCCCTCACTCCAGGGGCATTGGCCTGTAAAAATGTCTCATAACCCTGGAACCATGACAGCTATCTCTTATTCAGACTGTGTTGGGAGTCTTCGGTGCAAAATTAAGATTCCTGAGCATCCCCCTGCCTGCAGGAAGGGCCCTCAAAATCTGAAGTTCTAAAAAAAAAATTGGAAGTATGGACTTCATGAACAATCATGAACGTTGTTCGGTCGAACGCCCGAGGAGGACAGAGGAGAAGAAAGGAAGTGAGGGGAGAAACACTCGAAGGAATCCACAAACACTGGGCAGAGGAGTCAGCAGTGAAGGAAAAGATCCAAAAAGATGGAAAGATGGGGTGAACAGAAGAGACCAGAAAGAGTCAAATCGTGCTGAGACGTTACTGGTCGAAAAAACGGAAGGCCAGATCATGCAAAGAGACGAAAACATCCAGAAGAAAAAGCTCTGGATTGTATTTATGTGGTCTATAATCCAGAAAAACAGCAGCGAAGGAAAGATGAAGAGCCAAACGAATATTATTGGCCAAACGTGGCGTTACATCTTCCTCTGTCTTGTCTTTGCAAGCCTCTGTCCAAACCTTGCTTCATCCCAGGTAAGAGTGGTTCTCAAGAGCAATGTCTAGACTGTGGAGGAGTTAGCTGTGTATTTTTATAACTTCTAATTAGACTCATCACATGGGTGTAAGAAATAAACATTTTGTGTCATTTGTAACCAACTCAATATGTAATGGCAGTGAGGCATACCACAAACCATAAGAGGCTAATAGGAATTCTACCAATATGTGTTTACCACTAAATGTCTGCTATGAAAATGTTTTATTTTACAAAAGATTTTAAAAAATCACAACTCACAAGCTGAATGGTGTTCTGACACTTTAAATGAGATATTTTCAAATTCAGCACTTGTTACTGTGAAGATGGCACCTAGTTACACCCACCTTTCACAGGGACACTTTCCACGAATGGAGAATATTGCAGCTTTCAAGCCTGTGTTCACCTCGCCGCCTCGTTCCACCTGTGGCGTTCCTGAGCGGAGCAGCTACTGCCAGTCACCTTCCTCTCAGGCTGAGCTGCTGACATGTTTTCAAGCTGTTTGTGTCCAGGAATGTCCCTATAGATCGTCCACACCACCGAATGCCCCGCTCCTGTTGGCAGCGCACAGGTATCTGGACCAACTTATGTGACGTCTCTTCTTCTGAGGAATCACATGACGTGGTTTATAATGTTCTGCAATGTAAAAACACTTGGAAGATAATCGTATTGACATGTTTTTTTTTTCTTTTCTTAATTGTGGTAGGGGTAACTGTGTAACAGAAGACACCGTTGACACCCGTCCTGGGACTCGGACAGAAACTGGAAGCACAACAAGTTCAGATGAGGTTTCTGTTGGATCTGGCAGTGTGCTGTTTCAACCAGGCAAAGATGGCTGTGTGATCACTCCTCCTTCTCAGGCTCTAGGAGCACAGAGTTCCCTCACCTTGGCACTGTGGATTAAACCAAGCTCTTCTGAAGAGATGTGAGTTTTGCATTTACAATTTCTAATAACCTTTTGAAGTGCATATAACAATCTTTATTTAATTAGGACCACAAATGTGAAGCTGCTTGTTGTGCAACTTCATTAATTACCACTGACATCAAACAACCAATACAAATTGGAGGAAAAAAAGGAGATTTAACAGCTGTGCATGACACTCAAGGCATTTTGTTCCTGTGTGACTGACAGTTTCTGACAGCTGTGATGATTCTAACTTTGATGAAGGTCAAATGTTCTTGAAGCTTTGATTTTTCTAAACAATACTTGAAAGATTTTAAAGCACACAGGCAAATAGAAATCCTAAAAAACAATTATGAAATTAACTTTAAACGAGACATAAATGAGATTCATTCTGATGGAAGACCGTTTTTTAATCATCAGAACTTTCCTTTTGATGTATCAAGGAGAAATTTTAACATTTGTAGATTAGCAGATTTTTGTTGAAACCACAATGGTCAAAGAAGTGGATGAAATCTTTTAGAAAACAAAAAGAATATGCTCTTGTTAATGAAACCGTGTGATATTGTCAAGTAACAGCTTATTGTCTTATAAAAGTTGTTGCTAAGGTTTTATATTGTATCTATTCCACTAAATTAACTGATGGGTGTGATGCAGGGCAGCAATTTCTGGAACAGGCAATCGTACCGGTTGACACTTTGCAAAGGCTATCAGATAGCCAGTTAGTGCAGTGGGCATAAATAATGCTGTTGTCAATTTATATCCTCTCACTTGATAAAAGATGCAGTGCGAGGAAGAGTGGATGTGTCAATATAAACTAAAACCAGCAGGTACATTGTGAAATGAATTGCCCTCGTCCTCTTGTCGGTGAATAAAACAAACATAAAAAACAGCAAAGCTCCTGCATAGTTTAGCAGTAACCACAAAGGTTGTTTTCAGAAATTTAACTTGTTAAAAAGTTCTTTTGACTGTTTGTGATCTCACTTTAAAGATTTAAAGCTGATGTAAAAATGGAAAGTTTTTAAAACAGATGTGTGTAAAAAACATTATAATTAGGCCAGCTGAGAAACCTCTTTGTTGTCCCTTTATTCTTAAGGCCTTTCTATTATTTTATTCATTGTCCCAAAGATCTATGTGTGTGGTGAATAAACAGATTTCCTTCATGTCCCAATAATTGAGGTAGTTTTTAGTTTCTTAATAGCATTTTGATGCATCCTGTTCTTTGTCAGTGAAATGCTGCAGGGTTTACTTGTTTACTGTTTTCGTGGCAGATGGTCTCCTGTCCTGAGCCTGGTTCTGCTGGAGGTTTCTTCCTGATTAGCAGGGAGTTTTTCCTCTCCACCGTTTGCTCAGGATGGGAGACTGTGATGAAGTGATTCAACGCAGCCTGCTGGCTTCTTCTTTAGATTATTCTTTTTATGTACAGTGCCCTGAGACAACGTATGTTGTGACTTGGCGCTATAAAAAATAAACTTGAACTTGTTTTTATTCCATCTAAATAAAAACACAGTTAGAAAATAATCAGAGGGGAAAAATGTGTGCAGAAAGGAAGGCTGGTTGAAAAGGTCTGACATCTTTTCAAGCACTTACATTGCTGATCAGATATATATTTTTCTGATGTAAAGTTAAATAGGTTTTTCACTTATTAATTAAAAAGGAGGTGTCTTGTTAAATTGATCTAACAGACCATGCCAGATCTGTTCAGGTCAGGATCACCATCAGGACAAAAAAACGAGCTCGTGTCATGTCCTACTTAGACGTCTTGTGCGAAAGTGAAAGGGAATAACGGCGTGCTGGTCCGTTCCAGGCCTGGTGCAAAGTTACACACGCTGAGATCAGCTTACAATCACATACGCTCGAACATACCAAGACAAATACAGGTACAAAAAGAGATCAGTTAACTTTTCTTGGCCACCCTTTCTACAGCAATACTGTTCAAAAACAGTATAAAAAATAATAATTTATGGACTCTTGTTTGATCAGAAAGCAACCACAAATTGTAAGTAAAGGAATCGCTAAAATAAATTTTACAGACAGCTTTTTTAGTTGTTTTATCAATTAAGTTCAGTGAGTGGATGTTCAGGTCAATGTTTCTCTTCACATAATTTAACTGGGAATGTCGGGTCAGTGATTATTGTTTGTAAAGTTTCCTGTCTAAGGATTCAGATGTCAGACATGTCTTGTTGTCTTGGGCTGCCGAACTTGACACCTGTGTACCTGAATGCATCTCAGAGAAAGTCAGATCCCCCCCACCTCTTGGTCACTCTCCCTGCCTCTGTTATTCTCTTGTTGGATATCAGTTCTTTTGTTGTACACACGATCATTGGTGCCATCAAAGAGGCCAGATGAAAGGAGGCCTCTGTCGTCACCTCTGTCCATTGCTCCTCATCTCTTTCTTTGTCTCTGTGATTTCACATCCCTCTCCTCATCTGAACAATGAACAGAGTCAGCCACCTGCTTTTACAAACCATAGCTTTTATTTCACCAAGATTTTGCTCATAGACATTGAATATGAAGTTAATCTTGTTATATTGTATTATTTTGTTGGAAGCCGCTCCCACTTTCCAAACACTAAAAAAAAAGAAAAGCTTATCCCCAAAAAACAAAGTACCACGTCAGAAACATTTATACATTGTTAAATAAAATATGTTTTAATGAGAATTGTTAATACTCTGTTATTGTTATGCATATATCATATTAAACTCATTAACTGGTTGAAAAGTAGTTGGATTTTCAAATTATGATCTTTTTTTATTTATTCCTGACACTAATCTGCAAATCTGTGCATGTGCATAACATACATTGTGAGTTAAAATATTCTTTTTTTTTATTGTGAATGCATTTACAGTATATGTGATTTATTGGGCATGCTACTCTTGGTTCATAAAAACCATGATTTCTCATAAAATGTCAGTGATGGTGGTTAATGTGACATGTGGTGGGTGTATGAGACTGCTTTCAGAGTAACTGCTGAACCCTTACAGTCATGTAAAATATTAGTATTCTTTGGGAAAATGTCAGAAACTGGGACTATGTAGAGGCACCTAACTCCATTGGTTTTAGTGTCTTTTTGGGGTTTTGTTTTCTGGTCATGATAATGTCTACTTGACAAACATTCCTTTGGTCCTTGTAGGCTGTCCAATATTGACCAAATTATTACTTAGTTTTTATTAGGGGTCCAAGCCCGAGGAAGCAGGGTAACGCAGCTGCAAAGCAGCAGCGTTTCCATGTCTCCATCGGAGCATGGAACCCTATTGTATCTGTT
>NW_013952565.1:911450-914582 GCF_001266775.1 Austrofundulus limnaeus | reverse complement strand
GGTTAAAAGTGGACAGGGCTTGTACATAACAGGCTTTAAAAAATATTAAAAATCATACATTTGACCTACAGACACAGCATAAAGTATGTGATATATAACAAACAATTCTGATACTCAAACTTCTCAAGTTTTATTTATTTACTGCGTTTGTTGGAGAGAAATTTGTCCAAGAAGCTAAAAGATCAACAATATGCTACAAACAACATGACAAAGGCTGACATGCATAAAAGGGCTTGGACCCCGGTCATAACTGCTTTGCAGTTCTAGTTTTATTTGTTTTCCTTCTTTCATGCAGGATGCTGTTGGAAAAGAGCTCAGAGAAGCAGCTGTTTTTTTGTTTGATGGTGTCATTGAAGGCTGTGACCTTGCGTTATAGTCAGCCCAACAGTGAAACTCAGACCATCACCTTCAGGACAGAGGGCCGACTGCCACTGGATGGGTGGACTCATCTTACTTTGCAGGTAAAAATTCTCAATAAACTGAGAAGTGAAATGACTTGTTAAACTTGGAAATGTCAGACTAGGCCGGTAACATGTAGTTGAGATAGTTTTACCTCCGCCAAGGGCGAGGTAATGTTTTCGGTCGCATATGTCTGTCTGTCTGTCGTTCTGTCTGTGGACAACATTACTCAAAAACTTGTGGACGGATTGTCATGACATTTTTACCACATGTGGGTACTGGGCCAAGGAACACACCTTTACATTTTGGTGACGTTCCGGATCACGATGCGGATTCAGGAATTTTTTTTCTTTTAACACTCTGAGATCGGCAAAGCTGTGATGCTTTCACAGGGCTTCTGTAAAAACAGTGAGCTGGATTGGACAGCACGGACTTCAAACTTTATAAAAGTAATGTTAAAACCAGATTTAATGATGAACAATTTTTGCCATAACATGCGCATTTACAGAACGTTTTGTAAGTGTGTGACTGCACCATGAAAGCAATTTTTCCCATTTCCTCAAACACACCACATTTCCGAAACAACCAATCAAAACAGTTTCTCGCTACTAGGCTTGTAAACAGAGAGCTGCCGGGCCTCAAAGTTTGGAGACGGGGGGAGCCAGGAAGCACTTTATAAAGAGAGTCAAACTCATACAAGGGGATAAAACAGACGTTTTTACATGGTGAAATGTGACTGATGAAAACTTAGGAGCTTAATCCCACACCAGTTTGACGATGAATAATGTCAGGTGACGAGTCTTGACTTTTTTTTTTCACATTGGACTCCACCGAGAAGAAACCCCGTGCATACTGCTGCTTAAATGTTCACTACGTCATAACTTATGGCAAATGTGTTTCCATCTCTGCTTTTGCGCATTAACTCATAGAGGATGGGGGAAATTGGTCTTGGCGGAGGTTTGCACTCTCCGAGTGCTTCTAGTTTACATTTGTTTTCCACCTCAGGTGCATTTTAAAAGTTTGTATTTTGTGTATTAAATTACAAACTTAATTTTCCTTAATTTGGGCTTTGATTATTATGCACATTTTTTGTTTACAACAGAAAAATACAATTTCAGGTTGCCCACAGGCTTACATTAAAAGGAACAAATAAACTAGTTGAATAAAAGTGCACAGAAAAGTTACAGCCAAGTTAGTGGATTTAGTGGCTAAATTATCCTTTCTTGGTCTTCCATGTTGAAACATTAGAATCATTATGATCTTGGTTAGTCAACACATTGTCACTTTTTTCCCTCAACCTAGTGAGGTTTGTGATGTTCAAGTGTGCTTTTTAGTCAGTGAATGGAACAATCTGCGTTTTGTACTATCAAGTTGGTTCTTCAGTGGTACCTTTTTGTAGCTTAAAATCAGAAAGCTTAAGTGGTATGTCAGCCAGAACATTGACAAGTTAAAAGAAGTTAGTAATTCTAGCCCATCATGGAGGAAAACTAGAGGCTTTCATCAGCTCTCATCATTCTAAAATGGCAACTAGTGAAGTGAAGAGTTTTGAGGCCCAAATGAATCACTGAGTGATTTTTTTTCTTGTCTAGCTGAAAGGTTTCAGTTTACAGATTGCTTCACTGGACAATCTCTCTCTTTCATAATCTATGAATAACACCATGGGTTCTACAGATCTATAGATATTTGGTCACCATGACAAGTCTTATCATTTTAGACAGCTGAAACTTAAGTTGTGTATTTGTCCATAATTTTTATAAGCATAGCTTTTGCCTGCTTTGTGTGATACTCACATTATGTAGATCCAGTAATAATAACTTACGCATACTGTCTAAAAATGCTGTATCAGATTTATACGTTTCTAAAACAGATGATTGTCTCACAGTTAGAACATATATGCCTGAGTTTATTTTTCCTACAATGTATAGAGATTGACACAGTTTGAAATGTATAAATCTGAATGCATGGTTTAAAAACGTTAGTGGTAAAGTATTTGGTTTACAGTTTTCTGATGGGTGTTGATGGTGCAGAAATATGGTAGTCCAATGTTTTGCTGGCTAAATGCAGTGTTGGTGACTCACTTGGTAGCTTATGTGTGCACAGCTTGCAAGTACTTCTAAATAAAACCTGTCAAATCTGTTATGTAAGACATTCTGTCATGCTAAACAGTTTATAGGCATGGAAAATGTTAGTCTTCGGGGCTTTTTGCTAATGGCTTGTTACCCAGGTGTAGTTTTGAGTTTTGAAACGTTACCTATTTGTGCATTCTTGTGATCCAGTCTGTCTTTTTGTTTACTGGTATGATAGTGTTGTCTGCTTTGACCATTTAGAAGAAGAACATAATGATTCTTGACACTTAAACCCCATTCGCATGCCCATGTTCTCGTGCATGCACACACGCTTAACTACTCACTCTGTCACATAAACACAAAGACATAAACTCACAGTTCAGTAGTAATTTGTAGCAGTCTGTCAGCCACAATACAGCATTATGCAAAGAAGGAGCTGAGCAATTTAGAAATCTTTTCTTTCCATATATAGGAAACAGACACTCACACACATACACGCACACACACACCATGCACACACCAGTCATCTGTCAGTTTGAACAGATCAAAACACAAAAAAGGAAAAAAAAGACAGTTAAAAGGAATGCCAGTTTCCAAGTGCCAGGAGCAACACACACACACACACACACACACACACACACACACACACACACACACACACACACAC
>NW_013952565.1:899401-909313 GCF_001266775.1 Austrofundulus limnaeus | reverse complement strand
CACACACACACACACACACACACACACACACACACACACACACACACACACACACACACACACACACACACACGTACTTGGTGCCAGAAGCAAGGTGCTGTAGGGATGCTGGTGCTCCCTAGGTAGTTGTCTTATCTGATTATGGTAACGATGTAGAGAACAACGGAGGAAAATGCAGCCCGAGGGAGGGAGGTACTGACAGAGGAGGAGACATGGGGGGAGTGAGGGAGGGAGCTCAGTCTAGTTAAGTACAAGTCCCAGTTCCCCTGTAAAAATATGCTTTACTAAAATGTTCTCCTCTATATCTGTTCATGAGATTTGGTACAACTGCTGATACTGATGTGTGTATATCCAGCAAATCTGATTCCTTTCACACATGTGGGTCAGATCTAGGGCTGCACGATATCAGGAAAACCTGAGGTGCGATTACAGAACATAATATTGCGATGATGATATGACTTGCTTTAAATGACTAAATACTTAAGTATGCAGTGTTGTCTTTCTGTTCTGGGTTCAGAGCAAAATAAATAAATTAATACATCATTTTCATTCTAACATGCTACTAGACACAGCTGCTGTATTAGCAATGAGACAACAAACTGCATGCAATACAGTTTCTTAATTACTTTAAAACATTGCTCCCATAAAACACTTTCTGATGCTCTAAATACTGAAAAATGTCCCTTAATATCAGTTGTTTTAGACCAAAGCTGATGAGAAAATTGGCAACTGTTGGCTTAATGATAAAAGAGAACAGGTGCAGATGGGCTCGGCAAGATTGTGGAGCAAAGACTCTGAAGAAATACTGACGGTGATAAAACACTGAGAAAAAACGGAGTACAAATAAAGAAAAAGTACAACCAAAGTAAGTTAAATAAACCTAAAAGCAATAAACACAGAAAACGACCAAAAACATCCTAAAAGCACAGATCCAGATATCCTGAAAAATACTAAATGGATTTTTGTTTTATTATTTGATTTCTGAAATATTCACTCCTAAGCTAACAAAACTTATTGAATAAATAGTAATATAAATTTATTCGATTTTATTCAATCTCCCCTTTTGCCCGTTGACTGTTGGAGTTTAGCGTCAGCTCCCCAAATCCCTGAACAAGACAAAGTGGGTAAAGAAAAAAAAATGGATAAGATTGACTTGGTGCCTTTAGGACCTTCATGGGGGTGGGGGGTGGGGGTCCGTCTGTTGGTGCCTGAACAGATCAGCTTTAATGGAAGAGGCAGTGATAGGAACAACCCGTCACATTACAGCCCAACATGTCACCATGGATGTTTAACACTTGCACGCACATGCACTCTTTCATTCTCTAGTTATTTAACATACAAACACACAACTCATGTTGCACACATATCACAACACTGGTTGCTTTGTTAGAGAGCTCTACTTGAAAAGAAAAAGACTGCGAAACAAGTAATAAGAAAAAGATTTCTGTTGGTTTTGTATTGTCAGAATGCAAAGAAAAGATGAAACCCCATAATGAACTGTTTGTTCTCTTTGCTGTGTATACTATGGTCTGTTGATTTTGTTGGAGTTTTGTGTAAATTATTCCTGTGATCTTTATAAGTGTTTTAATTCTATTCATATTTTTTTATATTTTTATTCACTGGTCTTAATTTCACCTCTTCCTGCACACCCGGTGGCCTCATGTATCAAACAGTGAGCAGCTTTTATACTGAACGTTTGTGTATAGACTACCTTGGAAAAGTGCATGCATACATAAATATTCATTGCATCTTTCCTACATACAGTACATCCCAACAAATGTGGAATGTGAGCATATAAAACTGACACACTTCCATTTAAATATGCAAATAGTTGCAAAAATGTCCTGCAAGTGTGATTCGTCTTTCTGCAAAATCAAAAATTATGTTTAAATTCAGTAAAATTAGGAATTTCATTGAGTGTGAATCAGAGACACCTAAATAAGTTAGTATGGTGTAAAAAGCCATATCTTAAAGTTTTCTGTAATGGATTACCTAATTTTCCTGTACTTGAAATTTTGCTATTTTTATAATAATCAGTTTTACCCTATGCTTACCTCCAAAGTTTTACACGTATCTGGGCCAGCCTCAACACTTCAGAGTTTAGAAAGATCCAACTAAAATGTTTTTTACATACTTCACAATTAGAAGACAAAACAGAATATATACAAAATCTGATTCTGGATGGCTACTAGATATTGTTATTTTCAACATTTTTATTCTGCATTGTTTTCTTTAAGTGCTTAAAGTGCCTGTGATATCAAGTTTTTGCAATAACTATAAAGGCATTTTTGGAAAGGTTTTGTTGATCACACTGTGGACAAAAAAGGGAGAAAGGGGAATGTCTGTATGTGATCAGAGCATTATTACATTGGCTAACAACACAGACTAGAGAATAATCTCATGTTTCTTTGGAATATTTGTTTCTTTGTATTATTGTTTCAATAAATGATGACCGGGGAGTTTCTTATCTTAAATAGTCCCCCTTTGATGTCACTTCCTGTTTCACTTTGGTTGAGCCAAAGTCAAAAGAAAATATGCCAGTTATGTGGCAAAATGGGTAAAATCATGTGTTTTATGCCTAGTTTTCTAAATATAATTTTTTTTGTATTTGAATGATATGCATGTCACATGCACTTTAACTCAAATTTGATTAGGTCTCTATTTAGTAATTCAATGGCTTGTCTTACTGATAACTTAGGCTTGAGTAGCTGACTTAATTTCAAAGTAATGTAAGCCAGTCTTTGTATACACTGTGCATTTATATGAGCATATTGCTGTCACTGTATGTGAAAATGTGTGAAGGTGAAGCAAGGTTGTTATGTAGGGGTGTAGTGGAAACCTCTATGGCAGCCCTCCACCTGCTGGCACCAGAGGCAAAAGGGCATGACACTGGCATCAATTACATAGTGAGAGGTAGGAAGGGAAAGGTTTAGTGTCTGTGCCCACTGTCGATGTTTTTCCCTTACATTCTTTTATTAATATATTTAACCAGTTTTTTATCTACATGTGCAGCGTGATTCTGCCTAACAGTGAGAGAACGGAAAGTAACACAGTGAGAGCTACAAGGTTTATTTCTGATTGAGATTTAAAGTAAGAGCTAAAATGTATGCAGTAAGGTCTTTGACATAATAATTAATCCACCATAAGTCACATGTTACGTTTACTTGGCTCTTCCAAAGATATCCATGCTAATGAAAATGTCTAGTTTTATATTAATTTAGAGCAAAAGATGGAAATTCTTCTAATCTCATAACTTGAGGGAGAATTTTCAACAGCACATCTGTTTAGTCTGATTTGTACTAAAGTCAATATTTGTTTTTGAGTTCATTCAAAAATGTGTTTTTTTGCTAACACTTACTTTATTTAGCCCCGTCTTGATTTTGCATAGCATTACTTGTAGGTCCTTGCAGTAAAAGAGCCATCAGAGAAATTAAAGGAAGCATCTTAGATTGAGGGGTCAAATGCTGAAGTGAAAAAAACAAACAAAAAAAAGAATGAAGAAGCGGAATTTGTTGATCCTTGTTCAAAGTGGAAAAACTAAGACAATAAATCAGTTAAATGTAAAGCAACAGCTTGACACAAACCAAATCTTATACGTGGTGTTGTACCAGGAATGGTCAGGTAGCAGATGTCTGCCTGATTTATTCTTGTCTTCCTTTTTCCCCCCTTTCTGTCTTTCCTGTATTACTGTTCACGCATCACTTTTTTTATTTTCTATCATTTTTCTTTGCAATTTTTTCCAGAAAATATTTTTCTCTTTCCTTTTTTTTGTTACTACCTCATCTATATCCCCGCCCCGCTCCCAGCCCCCCACAACACACCCACTCTCCACCTTCTTTGTCCTTCCCTCTTTCCCTCACACTCTGCTTGTCCCTCGCTCCCTCTCCATCTCCCAGGGGACAATTTCCTTTTCTTAAATAAACTGTCATAGCTAGTGTTAAAATATGGGCCTTACATGGGGTGAGCGTGGCAAGGCAAAGGCATAGGGCCCAGGGCTGGTATAAAACATGGATAATATGCTGTGAGAGGTAATTGTATCTTTTAGCACTGAGATGAGTAGAACAAATGTGTCTCCTTCCCGTAATCCCCCACCAACCCCTCCTCCTTATTCTATCTCTTTCTTTACACACTGCAGTTGTGTTAATATGATAGAGAGAATATTGGCTGTACATCAGAGCTGCTAACAGTTCATTGTGGGTTAAGGCACGTAAAGGGGGGTGACTATAGAGGATGGGAGAGGCTTGGAGTGAGAATAAAAAGAAGAGACGGAGGTCAGTAGCAGGAGAGGAAATAAAGAATGAAAGGGGACAATGTGTCTGAAGATGAAAAAGTGGCACATTGTTTATTCATTAATGTGAAACTCACTTTATTGATCTGATTTTATTTTTACTGCATGTGGAAAACAGATGGGGCTCAAGACAAAAACAAAACTGTCAAGAATAGACATTTTTTCTAAACCTGTTATTTACTGATAAATTCTGAGACCGTTTGTAAAAAGCAGTCCTAGAGTTCCCACTCTAACATGCATCTAGTGTCTGGATGAAGACCTCCCTGCCCCAGAGCCCCTAACCAAACTGTATTAGAATAAATATTGAAATCTGAGATGGTAGGACTGATGTATTGATTTTTAGGAAAGAATAGTGAACATGGTGCATATTCAGAGTAAAATAAAAATAATAAGACCATGTTGCACTATTTAGCCCCCCCAAAAAAAGTCCCCACCTGGATTTGCCTAAGGTCCATTATGTGGGGCTGCTGCAGTTGGTCAGGTCTAGGTTTAGCAACAGTATGTGCTAAAAGAATGAGGTCAGCTGACCTGAATATAGTGAATGACCAGGTTATTCCATCAATGGATTTTCCCTGATGGCACAGGCATTTTCCAAGATGACAATGCCAGGATTCATCGGGTTCGAATTATGAAAGAGTGGTTCAGGGAGCATGAGACATCATTTTCACACATGGATTGGACACCACAGAGTCCACTGAGAATCGTTGGGATGTGCTGGAGAAGGCTTTGCACAGTGGTCAGATTCTATACCATCATCAATGCAAGATCTTGGTGAAAAATTAATGCAACACTAGATGGAAATTTATTTATTTATTTAACCTTTATTTATCCTGGTAAACTGTTTGAGAACCACTTCTCATTTACAAACATGACCTGGCCATGTAATAAATGTTGTGGCGTTGGAGAAGCTTATCGAAACAATGCCACAGTAAATGTTGTGCCGTAATCAAAGCTAAAGGCAGTCCAATGAAATATTAGTGTATGACACTTTTTTTGGTGTTGACTTGTTTTGGCCAGTCAAAGTATCTTGGGGACGGTTTAAAACAGACTTTAAGGTCGTGTTCACACCTACACTGTTTAGTCCGATTTAACTGAACTCTAGTTCATTTGCCTGGAAAGTCCGGTTCGTTTGTGGAGGTGTGAATGTGTAATCGAACTCTGATTCGGACCAAAAAAGCGAACTCTGGTCCGAGCAAACTCTGGTCTGCCTGAAAACCTAGGTCTTGGTCCGATTGAAATGAACTCTGGTGTGGTTCGACTGTATGTGTGAACGCTAAGCGAACCAGAGACCGCTCCAAAAGCAGGAAGCGGACTATACCACATGACGTTCTGAGTAATAACAGTATTAAATTTACTTATATGGTGTAAATACCCAGCTGGACGACTGTATAAGGTGGACATCATGACTGTGGAGCTGGACGTGCTCCTACTCGGTTAACATGAAGCTGCCTCAGCCGCCTTGTGTGCAAAACAACATTCTCCGTTTTTCCGTCTCATCTTCCTCTCATGCTGAGCTCATCGTTGAAGACTATTTGTTTAGCACATTTGCCAAAAACAAAAATAAACCCCATAACCCCTAAAATGTAACGTTACTATTGTTTGTTTACATTTTGTGAAGAAAGAAGTTGCGCTCCATGCCTTCTTCTGAGGTTTTCATGTTGATTGCTTTAGTGGTTCTTGGTGCAGCGCCCCCACAGGTGAGGGTGGGAACAGGTTGTTTACTGGGTTGAGTTCGGTTGAGAAAGTGCAGTGTGAATTCAAACCGCACCAACAGAAAATGTAAACAAAGCTTGCAGTTTTGGTCCCCAATCGAACCGAGTCTACCGGCCTATCAGGTGTGAATAAGACCTAAAACATGGACAAGTATAGTCTGATTATATATTTGGTAATTAGTTTCAGTTGGCATCGAGACCTTGTATTTTGTTTAATGAAATTCTATAAACTGGTCTGTAAATGTGTCCATTTTGGGCCTTATCCTTCTTCACATTAATGCAGTGTTGTCTTTTTTATGTCTTTCTTTATTTACCTTGTCTTGTTTCCTGGCTGATGTCTTTATTCTATTTATTTGATATACTTCCACAGTTTTGGCTGGATCAATGTATTTACCTAAGATTAATTATTTTCAGTCCATGCTCATCAGTATTTCATTGAATCATATAAACCCCAATAAAATAGAATTCTCTTATATAACCCTTAATTTTTAAACACTGATATTTATCTTCTTGCTTTCTTAGTTTCCTTCCCTCTTTGTTACTGACTCTTGTCTTCTTTCCTCTTCATTTACCTCCTTGTATCATTTTACTCTTCTTTTATTTGACAATTTAAAATGAGGGGGATAGAAAACAAGAGACAGATGTGAAGAGGGTGATAGTATGGATCTCAGTCTGATTGTAAATCATTTGTTTACAATGGTGTGCTTTTGCACTGGTCTTTTTTTGTAAGTTCCTGTTCACAGTTTTACTGACATGAGGATGAGGTGTGTTATCAGTGAGTAGTCAGTCACTGGACACCACAGCCAAGTGAAGAGAGGCTGGATTGATGAAGCTTCAAGTTGTGTGGGGGCTCTTATAGGCAAACAAAAACTAAAAGAAGACAGAGAAGAAGAAACAGACTGTCATTAGAGCAGCATGATGAGACGAAGGGTGTTTGAGAAGAAAACACATGTTGATCGTGTGGAGTTTAGTTGGTTTAAATTAATAAGAAAAGGAACAGAGGGGTGCAAACTTCTAAAAACAGGTGAGTTGGGATTTTATGTGTGAAATTTTAAAGAAGTGTATTTGCAGTTAGAAAACATTTTGTATCGTAAACTTACATTTACGTATTTCATACTCAGCAACAATCATTTGTTTGATATTTGATTAGAATTTAAATATTGTCTTTATATTTGAACACTTTAAATAAAAAATGAGTTTTTACAGTATAAGTTTTGCAGTTAGTAGCACAATATGCCATAAAAAAAGTTAAATGTAAATCAATCTGAACATGTTTTGGTCATAGGTCATTGATTATAACAGCAACAATTTTAAAATGTATTTTAAAAATCTTTTAAAAAACATTTTCTACAATTTATTTGTAAATTCAGCTTTTATATTTAAGTAAATATGATAATTATAAAAAAAACATAACTTGTGTTTTTGTGCTGCTACATTTTTTTGTTTTTTTTTTTTTTTGTTTTTTTTTATTCAAAAGTCACAATTAAAATCACATAAAAGTTATAACCATAATAACTGGCACCTTAAGTAATATGTGATTATTGCATTTTATTTTCAATAATCTTTATATTGATTTCCACGTCAAATGTTTTGCACCTAAGCCCTGATTTCTGCATTGATGTTATAAAAATATTTACATGTCAGTTTCATGTAAATATAACTTTGTTCATCAATTTTTAAAGTAGGTGAAAAATATACTATCAAAGTAATATTTCATGACAATTCAGCTCCTTTTTTTTTTTTTTTACATTTTTTTAAGTTTAAAGACAGTTAGAGTAGTGTACAGTATAGCAGATAAGCAGCCTTTTCATAGCTTTTATCCATTGTTTCTTTACAACCTTTTAATTCTGTGGCCTACATCTACAACAGCAGTGTTTCTTCCAAGAGAAAGAAACACTGCTGTTTTTATGTAGTGAGCCACAGCTTGGCAGAAGAATGGAAATTGAGAAGAGCTTTAGTCAAAATGCCAGTCTACAAATCACTCAAAGCGTTCCACTGAGGGCTTCTTTTGGCTTTTAGATAGGCTTAGGTGGTGCCGTTGCCAGTAGGTGAGTTTTGCACAGCAAAGCCATGTTGAGAACTCCCAAAGAGCACAAAAACAACAGTATTGTGAATGTCTAAGTAACTACATTGAAGGAAATTATACAATTACTAGGACAAAAGTTTGATTCTGCAAACAAATGCAAATTATGGTGTGGCAAATTTTACTTGGATGACAATAATTATGTTGCATTTTATTATTTTTAATGAATTATTGAATAGGTTTCTCTGTTGGTTTCTACAGAGGTTGTGGCTTTCTCAAGTATGTTACAAAAGAGTTTTTTTCTGGAGGTAACCAAGTTTGGTCCTAATGCCATTAAAGGAGTAAAAGTGAAAATAAATAAAAAGTAGATTTTTAAAATATTGGCAAAAATGGTGAGAATGTGTTTGTAAAAGCTAACAAAGGAGGAATTTCAAAAGGGCGTGCGTTCGCTGAGGAAGATGAAGCTCTTCAGGATTCATTTACATCAAGCCTGACAAGTCCCTCATATCTCCCCAAGAGCCACACAACTGTGTCTTAGAGATTCCTAAAGAGGGCTCTTCTTCGAGCCTTCTTTCTGTACTCTGACTTTTCTTTCTCTCCCTCCTGTCTTTTTTTTCTTTTTCCTCTTTTTGTATTCACTCCCGCACTCTTTCTTGTGCACTTATTCGCTTGCCAGTCTTCAATCAGCCATCATGAAAGTGTCTGTCAGGGCGTCTTAACTATCCTCTGAGAGGCAGACACTTGTCTGGGCCTGCCTTCATCCCCTAAAGGCGTTTTTTTTTTTTACTTGGACTTATTTCCCTCTTCACACCTTTTTAACTCTCCTAAAGAGCTGACAACAAGTGAAAGCGACAGGGCAAGATAAACATGAGGGAGAAAGACAAGAACAAAGATCGGAAGAGGAAGTCTTCAGCTGAGGGGGGAAGTAGAAATAAAAAATGAAATTAAAAAAGGGGGAAACAATAAGGAAAAAAGAGTTAAAGAACCTCAAAATGGAAAAGGTGAAGGAAGCATATGACCTCATGAGAAAAAGAAAGGACAAAGCAAGGTAGACTACAGCTAAAGAGAGAGGAGAAAGATGAAACGGATTTCTAGTAAAACAGGGAAAGTCACATATATCAATGGTTCCACAGTGTGTTTTTGGAGATTTCAGTCTAAAAAGAGAGTGGGCCAGGATATATTAAAGTTTTTTTTGTTAGGCTGGGTATCCCCCCTATGAAAATATCTGCTTTTTGTCCCAGGTTTGATGTGAAAGGGAATTTCTCCTGCTTTGACAGTGTTGTCAGTCGTTTTTAATATTCATTGAGCCGATCAGGAAAAAAAAAGGCAAAGGGAAAGGAGTGAAGAGGAGATTTTTGGTCAAACAGAAAGCTTATTTGCAGCTGATGCACTTTAGCCTGAGGCTCTTTCTGCTACTGGGAAAACTAGCTGGAAGATTAGCTGAATGTATAATTTACATGTGACACACAAGCACAGATACTCTTTGTACACATGAAGTGTGCATACAATTTTTGCAAAAGGAACGTAAAAACAGTTGCAGTTTTCTTGCTTCCAGATCTTATTGATGGGAAAGAAAAAAATTGTATAGGTCTTCTGGACGGGTTCTTCTCTAATGAAACGTTTCGTCTCTTCTCCAAGAGACTTCTTCAGTCTGAGAGTTTCAGGCAAAATTCAGGCTTTTAAGCCCTGCCTCCATGTGACTGATACTCACATCACATGGCTATCATTGTGAGTGCCAGAAGGACTGCGACCAGTTATACATCGGGGAAACAAAGGGCTTAAAAGCCTGAATTTTGCCTGAAACTCTCAGACTGAAGAAGTCTCTTGGAGAAGAGACGAAACGTTTCATTAGAGAAGAACCCGTCCAGAAGACCTATACAATTTTTTTC
>NW_013952565.1:894017-899391 GCF_001266775.1 Austrofundulus limnaeus | reverse complement strand
GTGCTGGCTCTAGCCATTTTGGTGCCCTAGGCGAGTTGAAGCCTCGAGGACTAAGTTTGCCCACTCGTCCTATATTAAGAACAAGAAGTGTAAGAACAAGTTGGTTTGGATTATAATAAAGCATAAAAAGAAATATTATTGTGAATTACTAAATAAAGTAAGGGTGATATGAAAGCAACATGGGGAGGAATGAGTATTTTGAGAACTTTTATAAAACACGATTAGGTATTTCACAGCACTTTGTGAAAAATGACAAAGAACTCTATGATCAAAGTGAAATAATAAATGAATTCAATCAATACTACATAAATGTTGGTGCAAGACTTGCGTCTAAAATGCCAAATGTAAATAATGTGAGTCCTACAAATTTAGATTTGTATGTTTTGTTTTTCTTAAATGTGCATTGCGCCTATTGTACTTTTTTTTTCTTTAGATATATGACCGACATGCAAGTCTTTTCTTGGATGGCCTTGAGGAGGATGGGACACCATTTGACACACAAATTCTGACTAATTCACTCTCTATCAGTGAGCCTGGTGCCATGTGGGTGGGACTCAGCTCCAATGGTAAATATTTTATATTTCTTTCACAGTTGCACTGATATGCAATGATCCATGTGCTTCCTAAATGAATCCCTCTCTGGTACACTTTTGAAATTATTGTTAGATTGAAATGAAGTTTTATGACATGACAAGTTGTAGTTTCCTTAATCAGAGCAAGAATTCTGTCTTTTTCATGCTAACAACTACATTAATGAAGTACAATAAACTTTCTTATACATAGTAGAACATTACGACTATATTTAACAAAAACATTACACATTTGGCTTTCTCAAATGAATTATGTTGATACGAGATGTTGAGAGAGAAAACTGAGTTCTGACACATGCAAGACTTGAATTGACCAAACCGGAGCAGAAAGTACAAAGTTCATTTGAAATCTTTATGCAATAAATCAAACTAGGATGCATACATCATAGTTGGGTGATGTAAAGAGATATGTTGACTAGGTGTGATGAGTGAACACATTCTTCTCTAAACACACGTTGCCAGCACTGTCTCAGTACTTTTTGCTACTGCTCTACATTTACTCTTCAATAGGCATCTTCTGTAGTTTTGTTCTCTTACAGGAGGAAAACAAACGCTTCAGTTTATCATATTTGTTTATCTTAATATGGTGTCAATGACCACTTCACCTTTGTTTTGCTCCTGGCCTTTATTCTGTTTCAACTACATATCTGTGATTGATTCGTGGTGCCTGCGAGCCATTTCAGAGTCAATAGCTGAGAAAATGAGAGAAAAAAATATCTGTTCATCTCTGGAGTGATAAACGAGTGTTTTTCTTCTCGTTTATCAGTCATTGATTCTTAGTTCACAGCAGGTAGCATCTGATCAGATGGAGATCACATAAGAGAGGTTGATCAATGAGAGTGATTGGCTTGAGGCATTGAAAATGTGTGTGCTTGTGTAAATGTGTGTAAAAGAGGGTCATTGTTGAACCCAGGGGAAGTGCCTGGAATTCTGATCAGAAGAATAATTATGCAAATACTGATCAGATGTATTGATCACCATCTAGATCTGTTTTTGGATGGGGGGCCTACCTCTTGAAGACTGCAAATGCAAGCGATCAAGTGAGAAGCTTTAAAAGACACATCCTTTAAAGTCTCAGTGTGTGGGATTGAGTGGCACATAATGGCTAGAAACAACGGCCCAAAATAACCTAACATCTTCACATGAAAAATATGTTTAGTTTGAACACAAAATAAAATCTTGTGACTAATAAAAACATCAAATTTATATGAAGTTTGCACTAAGCTTTTGGAAAAGTTTGAGTAGTTGGCAGGGGCGGACTAGCCATTGGGAGTACCGGGACTTTTCCCGGTGGGCCAGCGCATCCATCATCTGCCTCCACCATCGGCCTCCAGCATTTGCAGACATCATTTGCCAGCCCGGACCTTGGATGGGCTGGTCAGGTACTAAATTCCCGGGCCATTTTTTTTGTCCCAGTCTGCCCCTGGTAGTTGGGCTGTTCTATATCTTCTTTTTTTCAATCGGTATTCTATAAAAAGCTTAGCCAACTTTTGCTAAACAAATTTAAATCAGGCAGCACAAACCAGCACTTGTTAACTGATAAAGGTTTTGAGTTGTTATTTTACAACTTCTTTTGAATGTCCCATAAGAAGTCTTATAAGAGGACCCTGAAAACTTGGAATGTTGTTGGGGTTGATCCTGAGAATGTTAAAATACTTTTTTCTCTTTTCTTGTAATTTTTTCACATTAAAAATGGTTTAACATTTTCAGAAGAAACTGAAACATTTTAAATGTTTGCTTTTTGTTTAGTCAGATTTTGTTTGTCTATAACTGACTTGAATTTGAATTAGACAGTTTTGAAGTGATAAATACTGAAAAATGTTTTTCCTGTTGTTTTACTGAACTACATGGAAAGTACTAAAGGACTGTTTGCTGCTCTCAGGATCGTGGACCAGCAGTAGCCATTCCCACTGGCTGAAACAATAACAACCTAAATACTGAGAGGCTTCCTGTTAAAGAAACAGTTTATCACAGATGCAAAAAACAAATACTTCTTACATCCTGATATTACAAGTACCCCAAGTTATAATGTCATAAAAAGCAAATAAGAGGAGAAATGAATAACAGAAATTAAAACGCACAGAAAGAAGAAAGGCCTACCCAGGGAGGAAAGAATTAAGGCTTATACCTTGCATCATCCCAGTAACAATAGGGAGACTGCTTTTCAGAGGAAGGTATAATCCCATTTCCACACGATAAAGAAACCCTGAGCCAAAGCCTAAGGCTCCACCACCACACACTGATCTAGCACTCTTACATCTCGTAACAGTCTCTCACACTCTCTCTGTTTTACATGCACATGCCGCATTTCCCCAAAATACACACATACACCCAGTGGCTTGGCCAAACACACCAAAGCCTCTCTCAAGTGCAAATACACAAATGCACACATACTACACAGTCTTTCTCTAAAGTAAGAATCATTTTTGGATTCCATGTGGGAAAGCCACAAACACACAAACACGCACTTTCACAGACTTATAACATGGCAGGGCTTCTGTCGATGCTTCGAGACGTTATCCATCTTCTAAGACTTAGTCAAACTAGAAAGACGTTGGTTGGACACTAAAATGCTTTGGCCTCCTTTGGACCAGCATCATCATCATATGTGTCGTTCCCTTGTGCTCTGTCCAGCATTATCACATAGGCATGGTTGTGCTTGGAGATGTGCCGGGGGCTTGCCTGTTTGTTTGATGGTGTTTTTGGTGTGCTGTCCAGGATTCCCGTGTGTGTCTGGACATTTTGCCTTCACGTTTTACGTATTCCGGTACAGGTATGCTTGTTAAAGGAACTTTGGACGATTGCTGTGTATTGTGTAACATGGCTCCATTTTTATCTCTGTGCTGGTCCATTTTGTGTCTCTTGTTACATTTTTCTGGTTTAAAAAATGTTTTTAAATGTGTTTTAAAAAAACAAAAACCTTGTATTTCCACAAAGTAGTATACAATATATCATTGACACTGAGTTTGCAGTGTGTGCTCAGCCATGATTTATAATCTGTCTTGTCAGAATTTGAGTATGGTATTATTGTACATAATGCAGCTGGAGCCATTGTGATGAAAAATATTATAAAACCATTTCTGGCCCCTGATCACTTTGGACAAATCAACCTAGATTACATTCAGTAGTATCAGCTATATAATATGATATTTAGGCTCTATTGTTTTTCTTTTTGTTTTTACAAATATCAATCACATTTTAGTTCGATTACCCACACTCTTCCACCCTCCTTCTTAAGTCCGGGCACGAATTCATGCATGTGTAAACACTAATGCAAACAATGAAAGAGTAGTTTGGTAATATCATTAATTAGAAACTACAAACTTCTTTTTAACTTCTCCCTTGATGTTTGCATCCCTGTTTTCAGTGTAGGGCTGCCACGATTAGTCTGTTAATCGATGACTAATCAATTATTAAAATAATCGATTAATCAATTATTAAAATAATCGATTAATCGATTATTAAATTAGTCATCGATTATTAAAATAATCAATGACTAATTTAATAATCGATTAATCGTTTTTTTATAAGGTTGAGTTACACCTGCCAGTTCTTAGACTGAAGAACAACAAACCTGTTCAGAGGACCTACTATTTTTTATTAGATTTTTCTACCTAGATGACTGAGCTGCATCAGGATAACTTATCTTTTTTAAATATATATATATATATATATATATTACCAATATTTCCACATTAATAGTGAAACACAAAACTTTCACAGCATCGACTTGTGTGTTATGCTATTGTCACAGAATCTGTTTGAGGTACTGCAAACTATTCTTTTTCTAACTTTATAGATACATAGTTTTTCCAAACAGTTATAGTATAGAGTGTTAGATAATTAGGAATTGCCTCTGTGAAACTGTTATTTATAACAGAAGGTCAATACAAATAGCAAATCTATTTTGAACTTCTGTCATCTAAACCGATAAATTTGCCTTCAGCTGCCTTGCTGCTCTCTAGTGGAGACAAATGAGGTCTATTGCAGACCAGTTTAGCTTTGCATTGTGATCCAAGCCATTATAGGCAGCTGTTCGCAGCCTCACTTAACTGGTATCAAGAAACTGATAAGATAATCTAGTAAATACTGTGAAATCCTCTCACTCACTGCCTTCAGTGCAAACCCATTAACACGTTTCTTTATGTTCTTTTCCACTCTGCTTTCATCTCTCTAGGGTCTAATCAGTTCATTGGGCGACTGCAGGACTTTAGATTTTATCCAGCCACTTTGACCAACAGGTGAGTTGGACAGAATGAGAGACCTGTAATGAGAAGCTTCTGAGAGAGAATGAGCCAAAAATATAAAAGACAAGTAGGCATGAGTATTAGAGAAAAAGCTGAGGAAAAAGAGGGGGAACGATGGTCCACAAAAGACTACAAGTCAGCTGTATTTCTATAATGACCTAAAATGGTGAATTACAAAAATAGATATTGACTAGATTGCTCAACAAAAGAGGAATAGTTCAGGGTAATTAAGGGGAACATGGTTAAAGGAAGGCGGGGGAAGGCTAATCATTGCTACTTAGGATCCATACTGCTTTACTGCTTTCACATGATTTTCTGAGGAATTCTGTTCCAAGCCATTACAGTTTTCTCTTACAAGTGATTTCCTGAGGATAGTAGCAACTTTATAATTTACCTGATCAAGACTGGCTTCAGTAAAGTAAATGGCTCAGTGTCAGTTATGTTTTTGATAAAATTCAAATATTACATGTTCCGTCTTGAGCCCACTAATTAATTTTATTTCTGGCAGTTCAAGAAAAAGTTTTATTTTCCTACTGG
>NW_013952565.1:884871-890521 GCF_001266775.1 Austrofundulus limnaeus | reverse complement strand
ATCCACATGACAGAGAGGGGAATGCAAACCTGCAACTGAAAATATGGATGGAGGACAACAGAGCTGCTTCATGGAAGAAGAACCTCAGCTTAGCCTGTTAGCCTTTGCGCTAGCGCTGACGCTATATTGCCTTATATGTGTTAGCTCGTTGCTAGCTCGACAAATAATCGTCACTGTGGTCCTCCATCCACATGACAGAGAGGGGAACACAAAAATGACTCAGTCTGCAACTGAAGGATGGAGGACCACAGTTTAGCTTGTTTGTCGCGCTAGCACCGAGCTAATACATATAAGGCAATATAGCGTCAGCGCTAGCGCAAAGGCTAACAGGCTAAGCTGAGGTTCTTCTTCCATGAAGCAGCTCTGTTGTCCTCCATCCATATTTTCAGTTCCAGGCTGAGTCATTTCTATCTTCTCCTCTCTGTCAACGCTCTGGTTTCATTTAAAAGAGTCGATCATCAGATATAGTCCAAGATTAACCTTCAGGGTGGATATAACTCGCTCACACCGAGGACCTATCCACGTCATCATTTATCCAGAATGCTTTGCGTGTAAATAAAATGGCTCCGTCCGTGCTAAAATAATTTTTAAAAATTTACTAAACTAAACATCCTACAGTATTTTTACAGTCTTTATTTTACAGTTAAAATATATGTTTATCAAATAAAGTCTAATGTTATAACTAATCGGGGATCCCTTTAAAGTGTTGAATTGATCAACAAATCAGTTCCCTTTGCACTTACAGCAACAAAAACAATCTTGTCCTAACCTGACAGCTGTTACGAACCCTGAGTGAAAGTCCTTGGATATGACCTTATATGACATTGTGTTTATAAATTTTTACAAGTTTGGACTTTTTTTATAGTCTCCCAAAATTTAGGTTATGCAGTCTGTTAAATGCATGTTTAGTATGCTTTTGTTAAAAAATTAGAATGGATAAACAGAAAATCCATAGAACCACCCCATGAAATAGTTTTGTCTTATTCTTCAGCATACCTTAAAAATGCCAAATATTTACACCTCTATATGCATCTCTTTAAATATGTTTATGCATTGAGTAGATCTTTTTAAGCACTTCAATACAACAGATATAAGGGGAGAGGAGGAGGAGGATAGTGAAAGAAACTGCTGGATTTGATTGCTGTCATGATTGGTGTTGAGTCTCTCATTTCTTTGCTTTCTGATGTCTGTACAATATGTGGGGGTAGGCAGGATTTTGGGAGCTGTCCTGTACGGTCACTCAACTCAAGTCCCCAGATAAAAGACACTTTCTGAAGTTTGAGGTATTTGTGTTTGTATGTGAGTAGGTTTGTGCAGTCTTGGTGGCTTAATGCACTCCCTGCTGCGTTTCCTGAAATCCCAGCCCACTGGAGAGTTAGATAGCACTTAAAGTACACACACACACACGCACGCACGCACCCACGTACGCACACACACAAAAGTTCATATGAACATAGGAAAATAGGTTCAATATCTTTCTATTTTTATTTATTTATTTTTCACTAACTTGTATGAATTCTTCCTTCAGGTATTCTATGTTATAGTTCAGTTCGCGGGTCTCTTGCCTGAGTCTGTTTTGATCCAAAGGAGGAAGCTAGTCTTCTCAGAGCCTGAAAGCACCATGAACATGGAACAGTTCTGGTTGGATTGGCAGTATATGGCCAGAAACTGCAGTGTGTTTGACATGCAGAACAATGGACCATTACCAAGACCAGACTCTGTGAACTGTCTGCAATTGCCCAGGTTGGTTTGACTCTATAGACATATTGTTTAATAAATAATTTCCAGATATGTAACACAAAGATAGTGATTTTAAAAATGGCTTGTTTTTTCATGACTTTTTTTTATGAGAGAAGTTTGTAGATTATTCCAATTCCACTTTCAACTTTCTGAACTATTTAAATATCTGTTATGCAAAACCAACCTTTTTGAGCATGGTATAATGTCATTGCCTCATCAAAAACACACCCACTGTTGCTTTGACTCAATCATGCATGTTTGAGAAATCTCTAAATCTCCTGTGGTAGCCATGTAGAGCTGCCTAAATGCATGCTGGTACAAATCACCGCCTATTTGTACATAGCTCCTCCCCGGAGCTAAGTCCCCAGCCAAGCTCCTGCCCCACAGAACACCCCTCCCCCGAAGCATTGTTGCGAAGAGGTGCTGAAGTGAGTATACAGCAAGGTTCTTAAAGTGCCTGTGACATGCCTATTCTTCAAATACAAAAAGTCAAAGAAAACATCTTTATTCTTAAGAAAATTGCCATAATACACACAATTTTACACATTTTATCTCATAACTGGCCTATTTTATTTTGGATTTGGCTCAGCCAAAGTGAAACAGGAAGTGACATCAAAGGGGAACTCTTCAATAAAATAAACTCCCTGGTCTTTGTTTATGAAAACAGTATTATTTAAACTTTAACTCTTCTTCATCTCTCTTTGATAGAAACTCAAAACAGTGTAAAGAAACATTAGATTCTTCTCCACGGTCTCTGTTGTTAGCTGTTGTAACAACGCTCTGTTTACATGCAGGCATTCCCCTTTGACATCACTTCCTGTTACTTCACACACAAATATCTCAACAACTGTTCATCTCAGCGACATGAAATTTGTTTTGCAATATGTTGCAAATGTTCGCTTCCCAAAAATGCATTCAAGTTTATTACAAAAAATGGATGTCACCGGCACTTTAAAGAGACAGAGACCGATAGAGGTTAGATAGACTATGATGAGAAGTCTAATTTTGCTTTGATGTAGCTTACAACTGAAGGTAACATAGTTACTTGATTGAGGTATAGAATTGAACGATGTGCCAGGAAAATACATAATACCCCAAAATATTTATAAAAAGCATTAAGATAAATTGAGTACGTTGGTGGTGGTGGCTTCCACGCGGAGGAAATACAGAAAACTGTTGGCAAAATAAAATAACTTTATTGGTGTATAAAAAGCTAATAACTACATAACATGCAAGCAATACAAGCAAGTCAGAAACAGTCAAATAAAATTATATTTAGATCTTTAATTAAAACACAAAGTGACACAAATATACATACATAGTCAGTGACGCCCTCATAGTAACGATGTTATTGAAACTAAACCCCTACAGCAGTACTTTGGCTCATGATTAACATCAGGCATGGATTTGGCACTAGGTGCAGAACTGGACTTGAAAAACACATTAAACCCACAATTTCACACACTAATTCTTGGCAGGGCTGCGTGCATCAAGTGCTCGGTTGGCACTAGCTAGAACAGGTATGAATAGATCACAGATTATGCAGTCATTGTTCATTTTTCACTTGACTGACAAATTATATCATATACAACCTTTCCTGGCACAGTTCATGTTAAGCCTGGCATAAGAACAAATTTACCTCACATTAATAACACAATAAAACACTTTAGGCTTGATGATTACATCAGTGTTTAAATTTGCTTAATGCAAGTATGTTTGGTGCTGTTGGCCTGTTTCAAAAATAGTTTTTTCTTATGTTTTAGTTTACATTATTAGTTCTCAGTAAAGCGGTGCTTGTTCTTGTTTTAAATGGACAATATTAAAAAGCATTTAAATGGAATAACTGAACTGATGGAAAGTGATATTGCTAATCTGTTTTGACTTAAAAAACAAAAGAATAGGAGCAGACACAACTGGAGGAAATCAGATGATCTTTTTCCTTTTATTTCATTTGATTAAATATTTTAATTTTTTTCTGTCTTTCAGCGATGAGCCGTTTTCAGAAGGCAACATCACCTTCAGTCTGCTGACCACACATCCTGTTCTGAGGCCGGGATTTAATGACTTCTACAAAACTCCAGCCTTGCAAGAGATGGTACAAGCTGCCCAAGTCCGAATACAAATGAGAGGACAGTACCACACAAACACAAACGGGGTTAATCAGCAACACCGATACTTTGCTGTAAAAGAGATCACCATCAGTGGCAGGTAAAAACTTTAATTCATCCAGTGATCTATTGTCTCTTTTTGAAAGCTGTTAGAGTCTGAGTTGCAGTTATTTTAAAGAACAGAAGCAAACATCTCAAACATTGATAAATGAGCTACTTGTGGTGTTGATGACTTCAAACTGACCGCACGTGTCCTGTCTTATTCTGGAAAAACAAATTCACATGCTATTATTGAGAAATTATCACCCATTATTACACTTTGTATTTTCTAACAGCCATCCTGTTGTCAGACTGTAAACGACCTGATTTGTTGAAAGAGACTTGAGTATCTTCATTACAGATTTGTGCAAATTGAGGGAACATAGTTCAGTAAAACAATTTCACACAGACTGCTGAGTTTCAGCAGAGCTTTCTGTGAGTAATTGTGAACACATCTTTTCATTAGACTGACACTGTGACTGACATAGTGACTGTCTTTTATGAGTGAGGTAATTATGGGATTATGCAGGAGGCAATCATCTCTTTCTCTCTTTCCCCCTCTTTCTAAGCTGTTAATTAGTAGCTTGTTATAGTGAAGTAGGAGAAACAGAAATTTAATGCTGCTGAAGCCTCATCTGTGCGATCTTCATCCATCCGTGTTCATTCTCCTTTATTCTTTCTCCATTTCCTGTCTTTTTTTTCATAAAGCATGTAAATACAAGGGGAAGAGGAAGAAATAACAAGATTCTTCTCTGTATTTTTTTGCCAGGAATAATTTTCTATGTATGTTCTTCACAAAATTACATTATAATATTACACAGATTTAAGTACATACATTAAAATGACTATCTGACTGGTGCTAAATTTTGGTTTTCAACTTATTTTTAATTTGTAACACAAGAAGAATATCTTGTGTCTGGAACTGCTTGTTGTTAGACTTATTTGTGCTCCTTGATGTTGAGGTGGTTACAGCTAAATTCTCTGCCTAATTCACTTAGTCCAACTTGGTTTTACAGCTACGTTGTTAACAGCAGCTCAGTAATAACTCAGTACATCAGTAAGGAATTTCAAACTTTGTGGGAGAGCTTTTTTCACGTTTGCTGTCCCTTTTGTTATTTGTTTATTTCTTAAATAACCGAAACACTTACAATATCAAGTCTTCTCATTGTGTTTCGTATGTCTCATGCTTGCTCCTTTCTTGTTTTTCTTTATGTACCTCAATAGATGTGAGTGTCACGGCCATGCAGACCACTGTGACACCAGTGTGACACCATACCGCTGTTTGTGTCTACCAGAGAGCCACACAGTTGGAAACAACGTGAGTAACAAAAGTCGTTCAAAATTAAATTTTACAAATATTTATAAATTGCCTCACAACCCCTGTCTCACCATTTTAAAGATGATAAATGATTACAGAAAAGTTCCACCTATTTCAGCTCTGAAGGATTACACTGGTTTGATTTCACATAAAAAATCTGTATAATTGTTAAAAATATATAAACATAGCGTCCTGATGCATCTCAGTAATCCAGGTAAAAAATCAAAGGAAAAAAATTGTATAGGTCTTCTGGACGGGTTCTTCTTTAATGAAACATTTCGTCTCTCTTCCAAGAGACTTCTTCAGTCTGAGAGTTTCAGGCAAAATTCAGGCTTTTGAGTCCTGCCTCCAGGTGACTGATACTCACATCACATGGCCCAGGAAGTCCAACATTTCACTGATCACATCAACTTTGTGGATGAATATATTAAGTTCACATGAGAGG
>NW_013952565.1:874931-882692 GCF_001266775.1 Austrofundulus limnaeus | reverse complement strand
AGTATCTACATACTGCTAAAATATAAGTAGTTTGATTCAATCTACCACCTTTTGACCAGGCTCAATAAAAGCATAATAAACCTTGTCAGGTAATAGTAGTCATCATCCCAACAAAAGCCTTCATTTGGTCAGCAGTGAAAAATTCAGGTACGACTGCCTCAACTTACTGTCACACAGCACAGCCTACATTATTTACCACTTATGTATCATTCATACACTAGTGTCTGTGCGTTAGTGTGCATGTTTGTGTGTTGAAGGAACCAGAGCACAATGGTGTTTTTACAGTTTTCAACTAGCAGAAATCTGACTATTGATGTTACTTTAAAGCAAAACCAACACACACTTTCTTCTTTACAGTATGTGTTTAACGTACACAAACTCCATACTGAAATATGAACACACAGGGACTCCATATTAACAGAAATATCTGCTTTCCTCTTATTCTACCTTTTTCTTTTTCTTGCATTTGTCTTCTCATAGGTATTTGAACAGGCTTCATTCTCTTTGTCAGTCCCTCTGTCTCTATTATACTCCATCGTATCTCACGAGTCGCTGTTTAAATAATGTCTCAAATCGACTAGAACAATGACATTCCCTCAGCATCCATTTCTAATCAGCTCTTTTTCTTTCTGTTTGCTTTTTCCTTTTTTTCACTAAACAGTTTTCCATTCGCCCCTTCCCCCTACAACTTTTTATTTCTGTACATTGTAATATCTGAAATAATTTCATTTAACTATTCTTGTTTGTTTGTGTGTCTGTTTGTGTGTATTTCTTTGCACACAATAATTCTTTTCCTAACTCAGATCGATTCCTCCACTCTTGATCCTTCTTTTTCCACCAGCATCTGTTCTCTTTTTGGTTGGAAGATGCAATAGATCTAGACATATGTATATGTATTATGCACAACATTGTCTGTAATGTAACATATTCTCTAAATGAGTTATAATTCTCTGAAATACACCGTGCAACGTGTACATTTGTCTACACAGAGTTCTTTTGTGTGAATATTTATGCACCTGTGTGCGCTTTCCTTCTGAACCTGTCTATGTCATCTCTCCGAGTGAATATTCAGGACCTTTTTTCTGTCTCTGTAATATTGGAGCATAAAAGGCTGTGGGGAATATTAGCGTTTAATATTGCATGCGTTCTGTTGACTCGCATCGGCCTAGCACCATGACGGATGTTGTACTAATCTGTAGAATTTCCACAGTGACATTAAAGTGACAGAAATGCTCAGACGTGTCAAAATGATCAACAGGGGCCTTAGAAGACACACACTTAAAACTCTCCCACACAAACTATCACACACACACACTAAAACTCATATGTGCACAAATGCACGTGCAACCTCTTCACTTGATCTTTTTTTTCCTTTGATTTTTTTCTTATGTGCACTTTGTGTCAGACTTGATCGCTCATTGTGTCACTCTGTCTTTGTATCTCCTCACAACAAATGTCTGAAAGCTTTATGATATAATGAATCGTACAAAACATTACACAAAGTATTTTCCATCTTTAAAATGGACTTTTGTGAGCCTGATTAATATATACTTGGATTACATGCTGTGATATTACAAAACATTAAAATTGAATGTTGCTAACTTTTCCTAGCTTTGTTTTTCATCTGCACCCTGAATACATATAAGTGTTGCATCAGATTTTCTTGCAAACTTGCCAAAAATAATAGAACTGTTTCTGAGTGTTTACTGTGTTGTTTTATTTTATTTTTTATGTTTTTTGTCTGGTATGAGTTAAAGAAAATATTTGAAGCTCTTTTAACAGTGTTATTTTTACTCAAAAGTTTTATTTGAAATAAGATTAGCATTTTGTAAAAAAAAAAATACCTACAATCCTAACTGCGTGAAGGCAACTTGAGCAACACCGTACAAAGAAATGTCACATGAAAAGGTATTGACATAAATTCTAAGTCTCAAAGTGAACAGAGAAGCTGTTTTTTGTGTTTGCATCCATATGTGTGATAGATTTTGATAGGAAGTGACGTTAAGTGATGTTGCCTAGAATCTCTGTAGCCCAAGTCTGCTTCAGCAGCAGATTTTCACCTGCACTTGGGTTAACCGGGTTAACTTTTCTGTAGATACACACAAAATGGGTGTGTGCGCACAAACATTCTCACACATACACAAGCCAGTGCCATGACCTTTCCTGTGAGAGCGTGAAATTGGTCATGGCATTTTAGGATAAGATGAGTTGTCCCGGTGGATTTACACTCACGCACACATGCACGGATGCTTATGACAGGCCATCTGAATGTCCACATATCCATTAGAGCAGTCTCCTCACTCAGCAGGTTTTGTCCAGTCGGAGTGAAAATATGTTATTCTTTCCTCTGCGTCACAGTCCAAAATACTTTCATTCACACTGACACACACACTTGCCGTTTTCCCTGCCAGAGGAAAAACATGAACAAATCTGCTTAGAAAACAAGAAGTGCTGATTGAATTTGCTGAGTAATGATGTTTTACTGCACATATTTATTACTGTATGTCTTGAATTTGTTTAAAGAAAAAGCAAAAAAAACTGTTTTTTAAACCACTTTTGCAAACAGAAACTTAAATTTAACCACTAACATAATTTCCCTGCTGTCAACACAACACAATACTTTCCTGCTGTTTTTAGTTTTGATATACTGTGGCTGTGGAGTGGCCAATTGCACAAAAAAAAAAAGAAAAGATGAAGAGAAGCAAGAGAATTAAAATCACACTGACTCAGTCTTCTTTTTGTGCTGCTACAGTGTGTAAATGATGGAGCGCCATCAAAACCTTTTGTATGTGGAAGAGAATTGAACGTGTGCGCTCTTCTTTTAACTCCCAAACACCAGTCCCTCGACTAATTAGCAGGCAGGGAGAAAGGTAAGGTAACGCAATGCTGAATGAAAAGAAAAGAGAAGAAAGAACAAATCCTCTCTTTCATTTAGTATGGTAATATTTTCCTCTCACATACTCACTTTGGGTATGAGAACAAGCAGTTGGGGGACAGTGAGACGGGGGAAGCGAGTACACAAAAGGGGAGAGATGGAAAACTGGGAGAGATATACAGAGTGATTTGTTTTTCAGGGCAAGGAAAGTCAGGGAAAAAAACATTGACAAGAAGGAGGGGATGTTAAAGGAATGAAATGAGTGGAAGGAAGAATGGAGCACACCACCTTTGCTCATGGTGCCGGCCTTAATGGATGGCATAAAAAGTTTTATGTAGCAAAGAAAAAATGAACTTTGAAGTGAGAGTTTTTAGCACAGAGCCAAAGATAGACAAGCAGGTAATAACAGATGGGCTGAACTGAAGATGATGTATGAACAAAAGCACAGGCAGGAAGTTGCTGTACACATAACAACAGATAGATTTGATTCCAAACATGGTGGCAGATGGATGCACAGGTAGACTGACAATAAACAGGAAAGTGCAAACAGCACAGAACTCTGGAGGAATTCCACGATTCAGGCCACTTTCTCTGTTCTTCTTGTGTGTTTCTTTCCATGTTGTTTCGTTGTTGTGTACACAGCTTGTCTCTATAGAATTAGTTGCTGCTTCCATAGGTTTTTTTTTTTCACATTTAGTTCTCAGCAAGAGGAGCACCATTCTACCACTGACACACAATAGTCAAACAGTCATAGTTTAGTGATGTCACTGAGATTAACTGAATAAATTGTTTTGATGTAAAGTTTAAATACTTCTGAATTTATGAATATTGTAATTAATAATAAAGTATTTTTGAATTTGAATTGAATTTGAATTGAATTGTCATTTATACGCACCCAACAGTCCACCTCTGACCACATGAATGATGTAAAATATAATAGTTATTTATTTTCAATTGTCCCAATATTGTTTTCCTCTACTTGTTACTGTCTGCCTTAATTCCATCTCTCACACTTGCAGACATTAATCTCAGACTTATTTTTTTTTTCTATTTGACTGTCATTTTTCTTTCTTTTTTTACCTTTTATGCCAATCTTTCTGAAATACAAATGGGCCCCTTCCCCCAGTTTTCTTTTTCACTCTGCCCCTCCTCCCCTTTTTCCCCCCTGAAATCCCCCACCACTGCTTCTTTTTATCTGCGTGTCGTACATAATAGACCCAGTGCAGGCCTGCATGTGTCACACATGGGAGGAACTCCTGTGTTTTTTAATACATTTTTAATCCTGCCATTTGATGCCCCCCTTGTCCATCATAATTTGTACTGACTGCTGAACAAAATCAAAGGACTTGTACTTGCTGCTTCTAGCCTCTGCTGTTTTCTGCTACAAAAAAAGCATTTTTAACGCACCCCATCCCTTCCCCCTTTTTTCCTTTACACACACCTTAGAATGTTTGTTATGACATGAAAGTGGGACTGTGTGAAAGTTCTGCCTGTTGCAAGTCACTTCTCATTAGATGTCTGATTTTGCTCTGTGTGTGTGTGTCTGTGCTTGTTCCCTATATGTTAGAGAATACCTTTGTGTTTTTCTATCGAGTTACGTGTATTGTGCTTTTCTCTCTTTAGATTTAGTTACACGGACCACTAACTTCTCTCTTTACATTTCCCCCCGCATTCAGTAAATTTCTCTCCCCAACACTGTGCCTTATTTCAGTCTTTGTTTTATTAAGATAAATGAATAACTAAATAAATAAAAGGGTTTTTACCTATCATGGGAAAAACTTTGCGCACATTTATTGTTTCTTGATGCAGAGATTTTTTTTTCCTGAACATATGGTCAAAGGAACCCTTTAACTGCTGAACTGCTGAAATCCAAAATTAAAGCAGACTATGAAGTTATTTATACCACACACAAAAAAACTCCAGCAGTTCTCCTGCATTGTTCCCGAATGCTTTATATTATTTTAAAAGTAATATAAGTAAAATAAAATGTCATTCAACAACAGAAGTTTTTTTTTTCAATTTCTCGCTGTAGAAAGGGCAAGACTAAGTCACCTGCTGCTGTAAAGAATGTTTATTTATGTATTTATATCTTTACAGTGCCAGCGTTGTGCTCCCCTCTACAATGACAAACCATTCAGGTCAGGTGACCAACTCCAGCCAATGAACTGCCGACCTTGTCAGTGTCATGGCCACGCCTTGACTTGTCATTATGACATCCTAGCTGATGACCAACCAGATGAGCACTATCAAGGTGGAGGAGGAGTCTGTGACCACTGCATGCACAACACCACAGGTGCCCTTTATCTTTTCAGTTGACAGTTCACGAGCTACGTTTATGTTTCTTTACCATCAATAAAATGAAGACTTTCGGACAATACAAACACGGGCCTGGCGCTTGGACCTCTATATCATTTAACAATTAAGTCATTCTATGTTATAGTCTGAGACCAACATGTTTATACACACTTGAAAGTTTATAAAGGTCTCACATTGCTCTTTTTTTCCCACTCTGTGTTTATTCCTCTTACTCTAAGGAAAGAACTGTGAGCAATGTCTAAGTGGCTTCTTCAGGCTGGAAGGCTTTGATCCAACTTCAGCTGATGTGTGTCAACCTTGTAATTGCAACACTGCTGGAACAGTCAATGGCAGCAGAGTGTGCACCAAGGTATACGTATGCATTCAGTGTTGTACAGCAAATTGTGGGTCACTTAAGTGGATGGAAATCCTGAAAAAAAGGTTTAACATGGTTTCTCCTCATTTTTCTTCTTCCTATGTCTGTCTTCTTAAGGTTGGTGGTCAGTGTCCGTGTAAGGATGCAGTAACAGGCCGTCGGTGCTCAGACTGTTTGCCTGGTTGGTTTGGTCTCAGTGCGTCAAATCCAAATGGCTGCATGCCCTGCAATTGTAGTGATCTGGGTGTCATCAAGACCTCAACAGGAGCCGTTTCCAGCTGCAACCAGCACACTGGACAGTGTCACTGTAAACCACATGTAACAGGTAAACGTTTGACAAGCAAAAGCTAATATTTTGTTGAATTTTACATTTACCGTATTTATTCAAGTATATTACGTAAAATTTAATCCATAAAATCATCCATAAAGTTGGGGGGTAGTATTATACGCGGATAAATATTTTTACTTATGTATTTTAACTGAAATATCGGCAAAATTATTGAGTCCGGAAATGAGACCGCGTTGTAAAAAGCAGTTGAAACGAGCTCACCTCTGCCACTCCTCCGTGCTTCAGAGTGAGATAATAACAGATCCAAGCAGGCGACATGATGTGAAAAAAGGGGAAGAAAGTAGTCCTGCACCTTAGTAATGATAACAAACTAATGACATTAGCGTGTGACCGGGCCGCTGCTGGAACAACAACAAACATGTTCGTCTGTAATGGCTGCTGTCTACCGGTGTTCTAAAAAGGTTTATATCCCTGAAAAAAGTTTCCCCACCAGAGGGGGCGCTCACGAGCAGGAAGTAATCTGCTTGTATCTGCTTGAAGATGGTCCAAATCTCATGTGAAGTCTCTGACTTTTGTGTTGGCGCCTCCTGGTGGACTATGTGTAAAATGTCAGAATTCATATGATGCTGCTACAGCTGATATATATTTGTTGTCAAAATACCTTTTAGTACATATGTTGTTAAAATAAAATGAACAGTCCAATGATCATTTTACTGATATGTATAAAGACTGCAAAGGCTGAAAAATCTTGAAGTCTGTATGAAATTGGAGGTAGTTTGAGGATTAAATTTTTTTATGCTTTTTAAGCTCAAAAAAGAGGGGGGGGTCGTATTATACATGAGATCATATTACACACAAATAAAAATGGTAAATGTAATAATAAGAATAAGAATTTCACCAGGGCACATAACAAACTAAACTTATCACTCCAGTTTGTTTAATTGCCCTGGAACTTTTTCTCTATTATTATATACAGATTTTTATTGAGGTGCGCCAAAATGAAAATGTTTACACTTAGTGTGCATTACAAAACAAACATGCATATACACACCGTGGTGGACTTAGACGTCCCAAAGTGATGTGGCAGCCAAAATAAACAGGCTTTTCTGGTGGCGGTGCTTCCAGCCGTTGTGCCTCTCTTTTTGATAAATGGTTTCACTCTCTCCCCTGTGTGTCTTTGAAGACCAAGCTCGTATGAAATGCAAAAACGGGCAATGCTTCTCAACTATACGCATCATGTGTATTGTTAAGCCTTGCTACCAAGGGTCCAATGTTGTGCATGTGAGTGTGTGCATGTGCACTGGTGGTGTTTTTAGCTGCTCCGGTTGGTGTGTATTTGGAGAAGAATTGGATGAGGCCATGTGTTCAAGTACATTTGTTTTTGCTTAACTCTGTTTATTGTATGTTGTAGGAGTGTTTGTACATAAAAAGTGTGTGTTTGTGCATGTGCGTGCACGTATGCTATCAAGGACTAAGCTGGTGTTTAATTCTCTAATTCAATGCCAAGTTGATTAAAACAAACTGCTGCAGCCCCTTATATTTTTCACACTTTCTTCCTACAAGACCCTTTTTTCCCCCGTCCTTGTTTGTTTGGTTGCTCCCACAGGTATTTTTCAGAAATGAGATTTGATTATGGCAATTTATTACCGCCAAGCTGATACTTTGAGCTGAGCAATGGCAGGCATGCTTCAGACGGATGGGATTGAAATGTGCGCACACAGACGCTGATACACACATGCAGAAAACTGTGTATGCTCATAACAAGGTGCCAGAGTGCAGTGTGTACATAATAGTGTTTGAAATGGTGATGCATGAGCCTGTTAACCAGCTGGCTCCTGATAAAAAGCTTGGCCATGGCCTAAAAATACACACACACACACACACACACACACACACACACACACACACACACACACACACACACAC
>NW_013952565.1:868127-873706 GCF_001266775.1 Austrofundulus limnaeus | reverse complement strand
CACACACACACACACACACACACACACACACACACACACACACACACACACACACATCATAGTTTAACTAGCCTTAGAGCCCAGCACTAATTCTTGTTATAATGGCTCTTACAAAATGAACCTGGTGTTTACGGCTGTTCATGATTATTGAATAAATTTGAATGAAACAAATGAAGTAAGAATTATATGTTCATATGCCTGAACATGTAAAAAAAAAGAAAAAGAAAAAACAAACAAGAAATACAAATGTTTTAAATGAAAACTCAAAATGATGTTATTTGGTCAGTTCAAATTATACCTGTCTTGCTCTAAATTGCTTCCTTAAAATCCCAGGAAGCTGCTCAATACTTTGCATTATTCACCTGAAGATGATGCATTTTTCTTGTTCTGATGAGCCAAAATGTCCACCTGTCAAATAATAAACACGCTTTTTTTATATACTTTTTTTAAATCTTGTAGTAGAGAAAAATCATGATTTTTGTTTGGTTTTCTTCTGAATGAAATTAAAACCTTCCTGTTTTTTACACAAGGATGATTCAGTTTTAACTTTTGCGTTTCAGTCTTGCATCTTTCCATCTTCTTTCATTTTCTCCCTCCATTCTTTTCTTATAGTGGCTGAATTTATTTTTTTATTTATTGCTCAGTAAAATTAAGTGTTTGGCCTTAGGTAAGTGATCCATCATAAGTAGAGGGCCTGGCCCTAATGATGGCAGTTTTATTCACTCACCCACCATTTCTCTTGCTCTCTCTCACATTATTTCTCTCTCTCACACACATGCACGCACGCACACTGGTCTGCCTTTAAAAGAGGCTAAATATATTTTGTGAACAAGCAAGCAACAGTAAACTTCTGTGCATTTATTTCTTATTTTTTTTACCTAAACAGATTCCACTTGACTCTTCCTATGATCTTTCTTTAAACAGCATTTCCTTCTGTTTTCTCTGTGTCCTTTTGTCGCTCTTTCTATGTTTCCAGGTCTGTCGTGTGACCGCTGTGAGTTCGGTTATTGGAACCTTTCCCACCCAGAAGACTGCATCCCATGTGACTGTGACCCCTTGGGTTCCCTCAGCTCATTTTGTGAGCCTGAGGGGGGCCAGTGTGAGTGTATACCCGGGGTGGGGGGCCGACAGTGTGACTCTTGTGGCAGCAGCTTGTACGGTTTAGGACTCGAGGGATCCTGTGCGCCTTGTAACTGCTCACATGACGGGACAGTACCAGGGACAGACTGCGATACATACACAGGCCAGTGTGTGTGCAAGGCATGTATAGCTTTTTCATACTGTCCTTGTTTTAAAATGTTGTAGTTAAACTAACCTCACTTTAGGCACAACAGTGGCTAACATCTGACCTATGCCTGTGAACTTCCATGATTATATGAAATGTGACTGTTTTTCCTTCAACACCTAGTGTGATCCATTGACAGTCATTTTTATGTTGTGATTCTTTAATATAATTTATTTTACATTCATTATTTAATTTTTCTGTCTTTATGCCTCTTTTCTTTATTTTAGGAACATGTGGAGGGCCGTGGCTGTGACTCCTGTCGTCTTGGTTATCACACCCTGGAGCGCCGTAACTCCCTGGGCTGCCTGCCGTGTCTGTGCGACATTAGTGGAACCGTGCCAGGGGGGGTGTGTGATATGTGGACTGGACAATGCCCATGCAAGGAGGGGGTGGAGGGTGTACACTGTACCAGCTGTCTTCAAAACTACTATAATGGAAGTTTAGACCCCGAGAGTAAGAAAACCCAGAGATGAAACCAATATTATCTTTGTTACACTTTTAAAGTTACAACACAGTTTTGGAAGTGAAAGTTTTTGTATATTAAAAAACTTTTGAAGTGTTGCATGAGCAATTATCCTATGAAAAGCATCTGCCCTTGTGTTGTTTTGTGCCTTCTCAGATGGTTTGTCTCAGGGTTGTGTACCATGTATCTGCGACCCCAGGGGAACAGTGACGGGGTCAGTGTGTGACAGTACCACAGGGCAATGTGTTTGTGTCCCAACACGCCATGGAAAGGACTGCAGTAGCTGCCGACCTGGTGAGCTAGAAACACAGATAAATGATAAATGGGTTGTCAAATTAAGTTTAGGAGAAGCAAATCTGCTTAAAGACAAATATTAAGCCCCAAAAAATTTTAAACCGTGTGTACAAAAAAAAATGTGAGGAAAAGGTTTTAGATCTTAAGTTTGTGTTTTTTACATGTGTTGCCGTAAGTCTTAGGTTCAAAAATAAGCACATGTTCTTATTACCAAAAAAACATGTTTATAATTTTAACTGTTCCAAATTCCTAAAACTCTGCTCTTTGTCACTAAGCTCTTCTCATTTCTTCATTTACTCTCTTTTTATTTTCCTTCACGTAAAATTTTAATTTTGCATGTTTTAAATATGATGATTTTTTTGCAATCAAGCTGAACAATTGTTGGCATCTGTAGCTTACCAACCTGTCATAATTGCACAACATTAGAGCACTAATATTAATTTATACAAAATTGTTAATTTTTTTCTAATTTTACTTTTCCTCTAATATCTTTTATTGAATTTGTGAGCTTTCAGTCAGCTTTTGACATGCCTGACAGCCATTAGTATTGTTTTCTGTTTGTTTATTAGCTCACAGGCCTTTTATTGTTAGTTGATTTATACTTTGAAACCCAGAGTCCCCAATGTAACTTTAAGCATGTTTATTGGTTTTGTGTTCAATTTCATTTAAAATAAACTCCAAACAATCATTTGAATATGTTAAAATGTGTATAATTAGTTCCCCTGAAATTTATAAAAGGCTTAATAAAGTTGTATATGGTTCACAGTATGTATATCGTGTAAAGAGAAGAAACGTAGATAAAATATTAAAATGAAGATTTTCTGTGACTAAACTGATATAAACAAGCAGTCAGACCTACTTAAAGAATTCTCTGCACTTTTATTTTGTATTTCTTTCAGGGTTCTACCTCTCTGCAGATGGCAGCATGTGTTTGGAGTGTGACTGCCATCCTATAGGTGCATTACAGCGTAGCTGTGAGAGCCAAACAGGACAGTGTGTGTGTGCCCATTCCTCAGTTGGAGGGCGGAGTTGTGACCAGTGCCTTGAGATGTTTTTTGGATTTAACCCTGGTCTAGGCATGTAAGTATGAAAATAATTGCCTGACACACAGATAAACAAACAAACCAAAAAATGTCTTTAACATTTTGTAAAGTTTTTTTTTACCAAATAATTGCGCTGTCTGTCTTGTCACACTTTCTTCAGACGTGTAGCTGCTCATCTTTGTGCATACAGTATGTCTGCAGGCACAGTCTCTGTAAAGACAGTTTGCAGATGGGTGGGCAGATGTATGGTTTTCACAAGTTAAGAGCTGCTTTGACCTTTACCACTCACGTTGCTACCTGAAGTGTGTCATAATAAATAGACTGTCCACACACTGTTTGACCAGTTGTCCAGTTTGTGCTTGCATGTTGGCATATTAATGTGTATTTTAGCTGACCTTTGTCTAATGATATTAAGTTTTTATAACAGTTCCATATCAGTTTTAAATTCTTTCAGTTCACCATTGTTCACCATCATCAGTGCATCTGGAAAGTATTCACAGCGCTTCACTTTTTCCACATTTTGTAACGTTGCAGCCTTATTCCAAATTGCGTTAAATTAATCTCTTTCCTCAAAATTCTACACAAAATACCCCATTATGACCATGTGAAAAAAGTTTTCTTGAGAGTTTTGAAAATTTATTAAAAATTAAAAAACAAAGAAATCTTATTTACATAAATATTCACAGCCTTTGCTTAACACTTTGTAAAAACATCTTTGGCAGCAACTACAGCCTCAAGTCTTTTTGAATATGATGCCACAAGCTTGGCACACCTATCTTTAGGCAGTTTTGCCCATTTTTCTCTGGAGTACCTCTGAAGCTCCATCAGGTTGGATGGGAGACGTCTGTGCACAGCCATTTTCAGATCTCGCCAGAGACGTTCAATTGGATTCAAGTCTGGGCTCCGGCTGGGCCACTCCAGGACGTTCACAGAGTGGTCCTGAAGCCACTTCTTTGAGATCTTGGCTGTGTGCTTCAGGTCATTGTCTTCCTGAAAAATGAACCATCGCCCCAGTCTGAGGTCAAGAGCGTTCTGGAGCAGGTTTTCATCCAGAATGACTCTGTACATTGCTGCATTCATCTTTCCCTCTATCCTAACTAGTCTGCCAGTTCCTGCTGCTGAAAAACATCCCCATAGCATGATGCTGCCACCACCATGCTTGACTGTAGGGATGGTATTGGCCATGTGATGAGCAGTGCCTGGTTTTCTCCCAACATGACGCCTGGCACTCACACCAAAGAGTTCAATCTTTGACTCATCAGACCGGAGAATTTTGTTTCTCATGGTCTCAGAGTCCTTCAGGTGCCTTTTGGCAAATTCCAAATGGGCTGCCTTGTGCATTTTACTAAAGAGTGGCTTTTGCCTGGCCACTCTGCCATACAGCCTGATTGGTGGATTGCTTCAGAGATGGTTGTCCTTCTGCAAGGTTCTCTTCTCCACGGAGGAACGCTGGAGCTCTGACAGAGTGACCATTGGGTTCTTGGTCACCCTGACTAAGGCCCTTCTCCCTCGATCACTCAGTTTAGACGGCCGGCCAGCTCTGGGAAGAGTCCTGGTGGTTCCAGACTTCTTCCATTTACGAATGTGCTCACTGGGAACTTCAAAGCAGTAGAAATTTTTCTATATCCTTCCCCAGATTTGTGCCTCGAGACAATTTTGTCTCGGAGGTCTACAGACAATTCCTGTGACTTCTTACTTGGTGTTTGCACTCTGACATGCAGTCAACTGTGGGACCTTATTTAGACAGGTGTGGGCCTTTCCAAATCATGTCCAGTCAACTGGACTTACCATTGGTGGACTCCATTTAAGCTGTAGAAACATCTCAAGGATGATCAGTGGAAACAAGATGCACCTGAGCTCAATTTTGAGCTTCATGGCGAAGGCCGTGAATACTTACGTAAATGTGATTTCTTAGTTTTTTATTTTTAATAAATTTTCAAAACTCTCAAGAAAACTTTTTTCACATGGTCATAATGGGGTATTTTGTGTGGAATTTTGAGGAAAGAGATTAAGTTAATACAATTTGGAATAAGGCTGTAACGTAACAAAATGTGGGAAAAGTGAAGCGCTGTGAATACTTTCCGGATGCACTGTACCTAAAAACTACATGTACATGTAGGATGAATTAGAACTGAAATTGGGTGAAGTAAAACAATGAGAAGTATATATATTTCTTGTTTTAGCTTAACTTGTGGCATTAAATTGCCCTGCATATGAGAACAACTCACTGAATGAGTTATATTAGACCAAGCAACAAAGTTGTGTTAAGTCAGAAGTTTCAGATTGCTGGATAAGTGAATGAAAGATGAAGTGATGAATAAAGTATAAATATTTTTCAAATACAAGTTAAAAATATTACACAACATAATATATTTTGTTTCATACACACTTAGACTAAATTAACTTCATAATATTGTAACAAATCTTATTATTGATTGGATGTCAATACATTTACCACACACACACACACACACACACACACACACACACACAC
>NW_013952565.1:865609-867458 GCF_001266775.1 Austrofundulus limnaeus | reverse complement strand
CACACACACACACACACACACACACACACACACACACACACACACCCAATGCAGTTTTAGGCTTATTTTAAAAATGGAAAACTGGGTGCGATGTTTGTGTTTTCTGTCTCCTTGGGAATGGGAGTGAAGGTCGAGTCATTGTGGCATTTTGTGTATCTTTTATGTGTTTCTGTTTGAGCACAGTTGACAGGACAAATTTGCGGCTCTTTATGAGGCTGTGGCTTTTCACACAGCAATAAAGAAGGTGTAGGGGTGTGTGTGAGAGATACACACGTAACATGTGAGTACAGTATACAGCAGAATAAAGAAACATGCATCAATATTGTCTGGGTGTGTGTGGCAGTGGCGTGGGTTATATGGTATCACCTTGCCAGTGTGGAGTGTTTTTGAGTCTGCCGAACATTGCCCAATGCTTAGTTTATGCCACATGCATTTGTGTGTGTATAAAGGTGTGAGGTGGGTGGCCGTATGCTCACCCACTGCTCAGCCCCCCTGAGGGTAACACCGAATCAGTGACCCAGACATTGACACTGTCAGACGCACACATACAGTCACACACATCCATTCATGCTTTGACAACTCTGATGGGGTATGCAGTTTATGTGAAGTTAATTTCACAGCTAAAGGGTGCAGGGTGAGGAAAATGCTAGTCAGGATCTCCCTTACTGTGTTAAGGAGATAACCCAGTACACACATACACCCACACTCTACTGCAAGTTGTCTTTGAACGTTTGCACAGCCATTTAATGTTTTAATTGTTGCTATATGTAACAACTTTATCAGCGTGACGGTTTTCCAAACACAAAAATAGTAAGACATGGTATGCCAATGAGAATATTTCTGTCATGACTGATAGAAAAACATCTGCAACCATCTCTGTTATTTTATATGAACTTTTAAAGAAAAGGTTGGGAAAGTCTTCTGTAGAGGATAATGGGAAGTTGGAGCTAATCTTTGCCTGCATTTGTTTGTTGTGATGTCCATCCAGGACAAATCAGGTGTCCATCGCAAAGTTAACACACAGAGATAATCACGGTCTCAACTTTTATCAATTAAAAATAGCCTCTTAATCTTAATCCATGTGTGTTCCAGAGCAAGAAGATGCAATGTTAATCAATGGTTGCAATAGTTAATACTTTTTACATTACAAAAACAGTCGTTAGACAACATATAAATTCCAGACTTTCAATTAATATTGTTAACCAGTTCTATGTTGCATTTCTAAATGTTTTTATAATCCTCATAATCCTCTTAATTTTTTTGTTTTTGCCTTTGTTTGATAAGCAGATGCCAGCCTTGTGCCTGTCACCCAGTAGGTAGTGCCAGTGGTTTGTGTCATCCAGACACAGGGAAATGTGTGTGTAAGCTGCTGGCAACTGGAGACAAATGTGATTCTTGTCAGCCTGGAGCTAGTCATTTTGATCTTGAAAACCCATTTGGCTGCAGTAAAGGTGTGTTTTACATTTAAATTAACATGCACATGTATAAATAAATGTGTCTTTATTAGGGTTAAGTATATTAATAAAGTGTTATATATTTTTGATGTAAGAGATTAAATCCACCAGTTAACTTAATGTGCATGTTTTTGAACTTTGGGAGAAAACAGGAGTACTTGCAGAAAAATCTTTGCATGCACAAAGAGAACATACAAACTCCATGCAGGCTCAGCTAAACAGGATTCAAACTGGACACCTTACAGCTATGCTAACCACTCCATTGTTGTGCTGGTTGTGCGTGCTTCTAATATTTTTTGTATACTATGTACCATATTTATTCAAGTATAATACGTAAAATTTAATCCATAAAATCATCCATAAAGTTGGGGATATTATTATACTCGGATAAATAT
>NW_013952565.1:863220-865534 GCF_001266775.1 Austrofundulus limnaeus | reverse complement strand
ATGTTGTACCGAGTGAATTGACTGAAAGGGAACACCTTTCTTCTCCATACTGATGCTCGGTTTGAACTGCAGGAGATTGTCTTGACCATGTCTACATGCCTAAATGCACTGAGTTGCCGCCATGTGATTGGCTGATTAGTAATTAAGTGTTAACGAGCAGTTGGACAGGTGTACCTAATAAAGTGGCCGGTGAGTGTATATGTGTTGTCTAAATACCTTTTAGTACATATGTTGTTAAAATAAAATGAACAGTCCAATGATCATTTTACTGATATGTATAAAGACTGCAAAGGCTGAAAAATCTTGAAGTCTGTATGAAATTGGAGATAGTTTGAGGATTCAATTTTTAATGCTTTTTAAGCTCAAAAAAGGGGGGGTCGTATTATACATGAGATCGTATTATACACAAATAAATATGGTACTTATTTATACAAGAGTTTATTTTGTTAAATTATTCAAGTGTAATTGGATTCAATTCAACTACTGTGAAAGACTCTGATTTACTCTTTTTGTGTGTTTGTTTGTGCAGCACCCTCCCAGCAACCTGCACCATTAGGTTTTGCTTTAAGTTACTCCTCCATCAATCTCTCTTGGAATCCACCTGACTCCCCAAACTCTCATAAACTCAACTACACACTCATCAGAGATGGACAGTCAGTGCATACCATCCATAGTCACTATCCATTTGGTGTGTACACACTTAAAATTTAAATATTAAGCTATTTTTTTCCACATACAAGTTTGTTTTATGTTGCTCCAACACAAGATGCTTTTTTTCCCTCTTTAAGGCCCTGAATCCTTCGAAGACCATGAACTGTTTCCTTTTACCAACTATTCTTACTGGCTTATAACAGCTAATGTAGCTGGTGAGACAATAAGTGCTTCAGCTTCATACCAAACTCTAGGTGCACCACCTCCAACAGATCAACTTGGTTTAAACCTCCTGGGACGGCCAGGACCGACCAGTGCCAGCTTTAACTGGAGCACACCAAGAAATGACACGGGCCCAGTTGAGAGGTAAGGGCTGAGGGAAGGGAATGCATTTGGTCGAGGATTTAGTGGCAGTTTACTGTAGATCTGGGAGAGTCAGGAAAGGTGACAGAGTTTGACTTTAAATTACATTATATCTCTGACTTGGGAATTATCTAAGTGGTGTTTTTTAGCTGAAATGATTTCAGTCAATCTTGTAATCTAATCTCAAACATAAGAGTCACTGCAATAATATAAGTAACAATATATATTGTATGATACAATGTCTTAATGATGCATTGACTAAAGAAAATGTTATAGTCATAGTCAGAATATTCACTGCAAAATGCCCCCAGAGCAGCTTCAGTGTTTCTTGATGTTTATTATGTGTCTCTGGAACTCCTCTGGAGTAACTTAATGTTTTAAAATTATGTTTGAATGCAAAGGCCATTGTAGCAATTAGTATAGCTTTTTTAATTTATCAAACATTTCATAAATTGTTGCGGTGAGCACTCAAATAAAAATAAAAACAGCTTTAAGACCAGAGTACAATAGGGTGATCACTTGTGACTGCTTTACAGTGACATCCTCTATTAAGCAAACAAGTGATCTTAAACCATGCCAACCTCATACAGAAGATGGCCACAAAGCAAAACAAAAAAGAAAGAAAAATCCTGAGTTATAACTTTTTTTCTAATCGCAAATTCTGGAAAAAAAAATCAGAAGTCTGACATATTTTGATCTTTTCCTGAAGCCCCTGTGGCACCCCAGCCACAGCTTTTAAGTGAATAACATCACATATTATTGTGGCAAAGTGGAGTGATAGTGAGTGGCAGAAAATTTTAAAAAGAGAACTAAATGACTCTTTTTATGTCTCCCTCAGGTTTGTGTTATCCTCCATGGAGTCATCTCATGAATCAGAGCCAGTCATTCACTACACTGGCTTATCTACAGAGGCTGTTGCTAGCAGTCTGAGCCCCTTTACTCAGTACACTGCAACACTGGAGGTGAGTGTGGAAAGGATGCAATGTTTAAATCACATAATTGAGCAAAGAATAAACATTTTTAACAACTGAGTATATTATATACATACTCAGCATATATTAAAGATTAAAATAATAAATTGTTAACATTATCTGCAGGCATGCTCTTCTGGGGGTTGCTCTTGTGGCCCACCATTGTCTTTTCTGACAGCTGCTGCTCCTCCACAAAACCAACCTCCTCCTCAAATCACTGCTACTGGACCTCATACCCTGCATGTTTCTTGGGAACCCCCCAAGCAGCCAAATGGTATTACCACACACACACACACACACACACACACACACACACACACACACACACA
>NW_013952565.1:854395-856496 GCF_001266775.1 Austrofundulus limnaeus | reverse complement strand
CTTTGTGATGTATCAAGAGCCACAGTATCCAGGGTAATGTCAGCATACCACCAAGAAGGACCAACCACATCCATCAGGACTAACTGTGGACGCAAGAGGAAGCTGTCTGAAAGGATGTTATGGTCTAAAACCAGGTGTTTCACTTTCATTGTCTAACCTCTGTAGTTGGGTGGGTAGTTAGTTGGTAACCTCTAAACAGGTGAGGGGTAATGGACATAATAAAGTAAATCAAAGAAGAGTTACAAAATTCAGTTTCTTCAAAAAATTATCAAAAGCTGGTAAAGAGTTAAAACTAATAAACAAAATATTATGACACAAAGTAAGAAAAAAAACATAAAACTGTTGAAGTGTTTTCTTAACAATCCCTGTAAAATAAAGTGGAAGTTGCCATGCATAGAAAGTGTTTTACTGCTCTCATTGTTAATCCATTACAAACTGCATTAAAGTCTTTTGTCTTTGTGTGCAGGAGTTATCACGAGGTATCAAGTATTTCTTCGTGGGCCGATGGAAACACTAAACCCAACAAGTTTAATGGATCAAAAGAAAGTGTTCAACAGCATGGGTTGGCTGGATCTGAGTGTTGATGCAGATGGAAAACAAACCAACAGTACACAGGCTCCCCCCAAAAACAGTACAGTTGTAGAGGGTCTGCAGGCATTTTCAACCTACCAGCTTAGAGTTGTGAGCATCAATGGTGCAGGAAGTGTCTCATCAGAGTGGACCACAGCTCACACACTGGAGGGAGGTGTGTATCTGTCATTTTTATGGTTATGCTTATGATATTGGGGTATTATTTTTTTATATTTTAGGAGGCCTTCCTTAAAAGGCCTCTACTAGAAAGGTACATAGAAACAAGCCACTTAAAGATTTGCCAAGTAACAGGAACAAAAAACTGTGGTCCAGATCTGCAATAAAAATAAATATTTTCTCTTTTTAGATTTTTAAAAATCAAGTTAACCCAATTAAAAAGAAACCTTAAAGAAAAGAAACGGGAAGGGAACTAAAAACCGCACATGGGGGAGGGTAAACTCATTAAGATATTTGAATTTCAAAGAGATGATATGGCTCATTAGGACTAAACGATTGCCTCCAACATCACTCTGAGCTGTGTGTCTGGATAACAAGCATGTGATAACACCATTTTAGATGTGGAATATGTGCCAGACTTTTTTGCACATACATATGCTTTGTGGAAGGCAAATATATGACAGTAGATATGTTGACCATAAATCACATTTCATAGCATATTTCACAGTTTGATGCTATCAACAGTGGAATAAAGAATCCGTCTCTCTAATCTGCTGTGTAATTGTGGCTATCGCAGTCGTAAAATTACAGAACACTCAAATCCATTAAGTCCACCTAATACCCAGAAAGTTTTAATTTTTAGAGTATTTTTCTATTTAAAAGTATATATTGACTATTGTTAGAAAAAATAAATTGGCAAAATGAGGTTAACAAGAAAGTATTATTGTTATTTTTTTAACCATGCGGACAGATAAATCACGCTAAAAACTTGTTTCTATATTTAAAAACATTGGGCCTCATGCAAGAACCGTTCGTACACACAGATTTGTTCTTAGGTGGTGCATACGAGTGATTTAGGAGAATTTGTGGCATTCACCAATGTTTTCATATTCTAAGATTTTTTTCAGATAAGAACAAAATTCATGAGTGGTCCAGACCTGTCGTATATTTTACCAGCAGTCAGTCTGCTGTTATCCAGACGGGTTTTCCTCCATAGTAACTTTATATTTAGTTAGTTTGAAGATATTTTGAGTTGAAAATAAATTACACTCCATAATTATGTTGACAATAGGCTATTCTGCTTGAATTAGAGTTATAATTTTAAATGTAATAATTTAGACTAACAGACGTTCCCAGACCAGAGGGGATACATAATCCCTCCAGCGACTCCTGGATTTTCTCCAAAGTGCCAGACATATTTTGAAATCATTTTAAAATGCTTATTTCAGAACCGCAACTGAGACCACTTGAGACTGCGTGGGGGCTTACGGTGCGCAGCGCTGTGTCTTCTGAATAAATGAAAATGATTTAACACAGTTGTTTATACTTTTAGCAGCTCTTTTTATTCCACATC
>NW_013952565.1:849971-852091 GCF_001266775.1 Austrofundulus limnaeus | reverse complement strand
CTCAAAAATGCAGCCTAGGTGGAGTAGTCGAACACAGATCCACTGATCCTTCAACACAGAGCATCTTCAGAAGACAAGTTGATGAAGTAAATTTTAAAAAACTGTATTGTTCGATACAAGTGTGTATTGAACCTAAAGCACTGTTCGATACGGTTTGATACGGGTACATGTTACATTGTACGGGTACATTGTTGCACCTCTAATATTTACATACATGTCAAGTTGTATGTATCCATAAAATACACAGATGTTTCTTCAATTTGCAGGTATACAGATGTATAGGGCAATTTCACAGACTAAAAAAAAAACTCAGCTTCAAATTTATTTTACGTCTCATCGTCTGAATCCTCCTTCCCTGCTGCTGTGCGCTGCAGGCTGTTACCTCCGCCCCACGTTTTAGCTCAGATGAAAACCTGATGCAAAACTTTGGAGACACACAGACTACTTTAACTTGTCAGTTTCTTTGTTGGCAATCTGCTATATCCTTGCTTTTTCAATTATTTCCACTCTTCATTTCTGTTTCTACATGAATCTGTCACTTTGACAAAAACAATCCATGGCAACACAAGAACATGAAACACTGAAATATAGACATTGTGCTCACAAACAGATTTGATGCCTCTACAGTCTCTTCAACCTGTTATCTCTTCATCTGTTTGCTTGCACAGACATTGGATGCAATGAAAGGCAGAGGAAAACATTTAATCCATAATGACTTACTGAAGGATTTTCTTTTGAACCTACACTCAACAACTACATCTGCAGTCATAGCATTTTAGTTTCCTGCAATCCTCCAAAACTCTCTTCTTCTGTGCATTGTGATGAATGTCTTATATTGTAATTGGTCGACTTTTTAAATGCATTTTTAATGGCTACATCTGTTCACACACTGACTGTGTTTATTTCAAGTGATTCCAAAGACTTCTCTTGATTGTTATACAGTACATTTCAATATGGCTTATTGTACCCAGTTGACTTATTGAATGTATTTTTAACAACCACATCTGCTACCGCAGTTTTGTTTCATCTCACGCCAAAGTTGTCCCTTGATTCAACTGAAAGAAATGATAATGGTGTGGGGTTTGGCAGATTTAGTTTTTTAAGTATTTGTTTTAATCCTTCGTTGATTTTCTTAGCATGAGGTCCTTCTATGGTTATTATGCTTCAAATTATGGGAAAGTGTACCATATTTTCAGTTTGTGAATGTTCACATAAAATATTTAGTGGCTTAGTCAAGAAAATTTTACTGAGGTGGTGAAATTTTGACATAGAATTACAGAGAGGTTGCCGATAAATCTTAATAAATCTGATCAAAATATGCAAATACAGTTGGTGTTTATACAGTTTTCTATGGGGTGCTGTTTGTAAAGTTACACAGTCAAAAATTACCACCAATATTGTTTTATTTAGCCTTTAATAAAAAAAACAAACAGATTTATTTTTCAGTCAGTTTTTCACCATATGATTCATATATTTATAAATGTCACAGTTTATAAACTAAATATTCAAATTACAAATTAAATACTTAGTTAACAAGCTAAATATTTAACTTGTGACTTAAATAATTAGTTTTGAGCTAAATATTTAGCTTGAAACTTAAATATTTAGCTAGCCTACCTAAATATTTAAGTTGAAACCTAAATATTTAGGTAGCTAGCTAAATATTTAAGTTTAATATTTAGGTGGCTAGCGAAATATTTAACTTGCAAGCTAAATATTTAAGTTGCAACCTAAATATTTAGGTAGCTAGCTAAATATTTAACTTGCTAGCTGAATATTTAAATTGCTAGCTAAATATTTAAGTTGCAACCTAAATGTTTAGGTAGCTAGCTAAATATTTAACTTGCTAGCTAAATATTTAACTTGCTAGCTGAATATTTATCTTGCTAGCTAAATATTTAAGTTGCAACCTAAATATTTAGGTAGCTAGCTAAATATTTAACTTGCTAGCTAAATATTTAACTTGCTAGCTGAATATTTAACTTGCTAGCTAAATATTTAACTTGCTAGCTGAATATTTAACTTGCTAGCTAAATATTTAAGTTGCAACCTAAATATTTAGGTAGCTAGCTAAATATTTAAGTTAAATATTTACGTGGCAAGCTAAATATTTAAGTTGC
>NW_013952565.1:846750-848378 GCF_001266775.1 Austrofundulus limnaeus | reverse complement strand
TCTTTTCACAGGGGGGTAAGTTACACTTTAAGTTAAATATTTCGTTAGCTACTTAAATATTTAGGTTGCAACTTAAATATTTAGCTAGGTGAAAAACTGACTTTGAAAAATAAATCTGCTCTTTTTTTTCTTATAAAAGGCTAAATAAAACAAAAATATTGGTGGTAATTTTTGACTGTGTAACTTTACAAACGGCACCCCATAGTTTCCTGTCAGCAAAACATCTCATAACCTACTAAATAGATTTAAATGAAAGGCTCAGCATGAAATTATTGGTTGTGTAGATTTTAGAATCAACCAAATTCAAGAAGGCCACCACAACTCATTCTAATTCCATGGCAATTTTAAAACACATGCACCAATCACTAATAGATTTTCACAATATTGTGTGAGATTGCGCATAACGTAATCATCAAGATTTTACTAAAACTGTTACCATTCTCACACTTCTCTGGATTACCAGGGAGATTTTAAATGTTGACCTGGAAATCCCATTCCACGTTCTGAAATTGCAAGTAAATATTTAAAAATGTTATTTAAAGCCTAATTTAAACACATACTGGGAGTTGCTCAAAATCTAGATCAAGCCAGAGATCTTCAATGATGCGGTCGCAAAAATTTATTATTTTCTTAAAATATGTTTTTACATACATATACATAAGTCAAACCTGATGGAAATTCCTTCAGATTTTCTCATTTCTTAATAAAGTACCTAAATATTACACACAGTATATGATTGATAGACGAATGTTAAATAACATTGTTTACTTGGTCTTCGTGTAATTCAGTTTTAATATATTTTTTGGTCTGTGCGATTATTCCAAGTGTCTGTAAAGTTTTACATGAATTCAGCATTGTGACATCTCGTGAACCAAACTCTAGAAAATGATCCTCTCATTGAGCTGATGTCTGATAGGATGTACTCAGCCATGGTACAGATGCACTGATAAATGTATCTCACATAAGGCTGAGCCATTAGAGCCAGCTACCATCTGCTGTAAGTGAGCAGACAACATCTGTGAAACCACTGGAATTACACCAAAGCACACGACTAAATGCTGGAGCGCACACAGAGATCGACATAAGGAGACAAGGAAGGAGGTCTCTGTTTATGTGTGTTGATGCTTTTGTGATGGTTTCAATGCACGTGTCTCTCCTCAAAGCTATTGATCACCGATGTAAAGTAAGTTGCTAATCAGGGGCTGATTGTGATGTTTTATGTATCCTACATCCATAACTGCTTGTTCTACAAGACATACACCGAGAAAAACGTACGTGCGTACACACACCCACACTGTAACACCACTCAACAGAACAGGAACTTTATTGATTTATGCGTAATTGGCTTGAGGCCCTTCTTGAGGAAAGAAATATGCATGGCAAGGGATCACAATGTCAATAAACGGCATACCTATGTGCATGGTGTAACCCTACGCTAAGAGCCTGTTAAGACATGTCAGTGGCTGTAAAAACAGGAAACACACCAGCATGCATGGACAATTGCTCCTGAGAGTTGGCCCATGATTTAGCAGCTTCATTACCATGTCAGCAACTAAAATTAACCTTTCTGGTAGAGAGTGTGTGTGTGTGTGTGTGTGTGTGTGTGTGTGTGTGTGTGTGTGTGTGTG
>NW_013952565.1:843468-846112 GCF_001266775.1 Austrofundulus limnaeus | reverse complement strand
TGTGTGTGTGTGTGTGCACGCGTGCGTGTGTGTAAAAGTGAGAGAGAAAGGTAGTTACATTGTCAAACTGAATGTTTTAAATTCTTAGCATTTATTGAATTAACAAGCAGATGTGATCTGTGACAATAAATAAATACATCTCAAAAAACAAACCAATCAAACACCAAACACTTTTTCTTTCCAAGTTTGCCAATTTTATGTTTTAAAATGGTGAAATGCAATTTAATATGGTGCTCTAAAAGTCCCATTATGTAAAACAATCTTGTGACCTTGTTGACTTGTTCTTAAGATGTTTTATTAGAAAACATGTCATAAACAAAGTAAGAAATTAAAGCGAAAGCGTGGTATTTATCTTTTGTATTTTCAATGTACAAACAGCCTCAAAGACACAGATTTTGTTTTGTTTTGAATCTATTTGGTCCCATTGCACAAAGAAAAATGTGACAAACTCACATAAGCAAAATATGTGCACTCACTATTTTACAGCCATCCAGTAAATGGTGAAACAGGAAAGGACATTCTTGCTGTAAAAAGTGAAAAGTGCGGCGGGGGTGGTCTGCTGACCTGGTACGGTCCGGGCTGGACCTTGGCTGTCTGCTCCTCTTCACCCCAGAATGAACGGGTTTACCTCCTGGATTCGGAAATGACCTGCCCTCTCTAGGGGGCGGGTACGTGTCATGGACCTGGGGGTTACAGAGTGTGTATCCGGAGTGTGAGAGGGGTGTGGCGTTCATCTTGTTTGTCTTTGAATGCGTGGTGGTGAGAATGAGCGCTCTTCTGGGAGTGGACGCCCTAGCTCATCCTTGGCCCGATGTACTTCTGTATGCGTTTCCCCCAGTGGAAATGATACCACTTGTACTAGAGAGGGTGCGCGGACAGAGCCTGTCTTTGATCCTARYGGCACCCCGCTGGCCAGCGAAGTCTTGGTACGCCAAGATAATCATCTTGCTAGCAGCTCAACCCTGGCAACTTCCGGTTCGACGAGATCTCCTCTCACAGGCAGAGGGGGAGATTTTTCACCCACACCCAGAACTATGGAAGCTGCATGTTTACCTGCTGAAAGGTCCAGCTTATTAGCCAAAGGCCTTTCTCCAGCAGTAATAGCAACTATCCAAAACGCAAGAGCTTCATCCACTAGAGGATTATATTCCTCTAAGTGGCAAGCTTTTGAGCGATGGTGTAAGAACGGGCAACCAGACCATTTTCAGTGTGTAATAGGAGATGTTTTAACATTTCTTCAGGAGCTACTGGATAAAGGGCTCTCCTTCTCCACAATTAAAGTCTACTTAGCAGCCATTTCTGCCTGCCATGTAGGTTTTGATGGAGTCACACCTGGTGCTCATCCTTTAGCCGTGCGTTTTCTGAAAGGGGTTYRTAAGCTACGGCCTGCTATTAAACCCAGTATTCCCTCTTGGGACCTCACTGTGGTTCTTGAGGCTCTCTGCGACCCTCCATTTGAACCTCTAGAGTCTGTAGAGTTGAAGTTTCTTTGATATAAAGTTGCTTTGCTTCTGGCTTTAGCTACAGCTAAATGGGACGGGGACCTCCATGCTCTGTCAGTGAACCCCTCCTGTATCCAGTTTTCTACTAATGACTCTAAAGTGGTTTTGCACCCTAACTCTGCGTATCTTCCTAAGGTGATACCTTCTAGTTACAGCTCTATGTCTATAGAGCTTTCCAGCTTTCACCCCCCCCCCCTTTTGCATCTGAGGAGCAAAAGAGGCTGCATCTTCTGTGCCCCGTACGTGCTCTACACACTTACATCAACCGCACACAGGATGTAAGGTCATGTGATCAGCTGTTTGTGGCTGTTGCTAACCCACACAGAGGTAAAGCTCTTTCTAGACAVAGACTCTCTCACTGGATTGTAGAGGCCATMTTGCTAGCATACAGCAGCAAAAACCTTCCAATCCCTCTTGGAGTTAAAGCTCACTGCACCAGGGGTGTAGTGACATCTTGGGCCCTTTTTAAAGGGGTACGTGTGAGTAACATTTGTGCCGCGGCCAGCTGGGCCTCACCAAACACATTTGCATGATTTTACAGCCTGGATGTAACGGCACCTTCGGTGGCTCATTCTGTACTTTCTGCCGGGTCCAAAGCTCTGCATTAGTACAGTACTTACTCAGGCACACTACTTAACTCAGGTCTGATACTGCTCTGTGGGGCGCTTTGACAAGTCCCATATACAACTGTGTGTTTTACTGAGTGAAATGACTGAAAAGGAACGTAAGGTTATGAATGTAACCACGGTTCCTTGAAGGAATGGAACGAAGTACAACACTTTGTTGGCCCCGCATCACAATAGGCTCGGTGAAGGGTGGTATCTGAGTAATGACACTGGTGACTCCGAACTTATAGGGTGAAGGCGGAGCCTGTCACCCGACGTTCAACGTCACCACGTCACCGGTCTAAAGACGTGATCAGAGGTGGCTTCAGCCAGGCGTGCGAGGGCGCGTGTCCCATATACAACTGTGTGTTGTACTTCGTTCCATTCTTTCGAGGAACCGTGGTTATATTCATAACCTTACGTTCTGTTTGTTCTCATTCTGAATTAATAATTTCAGACCAGTTCCCTTCTGATTCTCATTTTATAACCAGCTGTACACACACACACACACACACACACACACACACACACACACAC
>NW_013952565.1:834284-843250 GCF_001266775.1 Austrofundulus limnaeus | reverse complement strand
GATAAACATTTATTTTAACTGTAAAATAAAGACTATAAAAATACTGTAGGCTGTTCAGTTTTGTAAATTTTTAAAAATATATTTTAACACAGATGGAGCCATTTTATTTACATACAAAGCATTCTGGGTAAATGATGACGTGAATAGGTCCTCGGTGTGAGCGAACTATATCCACCCTGAAGGTTAATCTTGGACAATATCTGACGGTTGGCTCTTAAATGAAACCAGAGAGCATTGATAGAGAGAAGGCAGAAATAATTCAGTCTACAACTGAAGATGTGGATGGAGGACAACAGAGCTGCTTCATGGAATAAGCCTGTTAGCCTTTGCGCTAGCGCCGAAACTATATTGCCTTATATGTATTAGCTCAGCACTAGCACGACAAGCTAACAAGCTAAACTGAGGTCCTCCATCCATATTTTCAGTTGCAGGCTGAGTCATTTTTGCGTTCCCCTCTGTCATGTGGATGGAGGACCTCAGTGATGAGAGAATGTGTAGCGCTGAGTTAATACATATATATATGGTCCTTGTATGCTTTGCGTGTAAATAAAATGGCCCCATCCATGTAATATATTTTTTTAACTTTTAGTTTAAAAATGATAAAAACTAAACAGCCTACAGTATTTTTACAGTCTTTATTTTATAGTTAAAATATGTGTTTAGCAAATAAAGTCTAATCTTACAACTAATCATGGATCCCTATAAAGCTTGTGTGTTGAAGCTTTAGGCACTTTTAGCAAACAAAATAGTGTTGTAGTGAAAAGAATGTGTGTCAGAGAGCTGCACTGACATCTGAATAGATTTTTACTTTCATTGCATTCATTTTCTGTTACATTTTACTTTTTCTTATACTTCTCATTTTAGCACCAAGGGGATTGTCCTCACCGCGATTAGATCCCATTAACGAAACCACCATTCAAATAGAGTGGGACCCACCAACCCAACTTAATGGACCATATCCAATATATCAGGTAGAAGTCATGGCCTGAAGTTTTTGGTGTGTGTGTTTGTTGGTAACAAAAGCAATTTACCTTTGTTCACTATAGTAGGTCTACCTCTGTGGTGTTTTTGGATTGAATAGAAATGCTTTTCCAGAGAATGGTAATCAGATATTGAAGCAATCTGTTTAAACAACACAAAATATATTAAAATACACTTTTTATGTGACTTTATACCATCATGATTGGGTCACAATCCAAGTTTTACTGTGGTTACTATAATTCAGATTATGGCATAGATATTCTGTATATACAGTACATACTACAGTAGACCAAGTTTTGGAGTCAACTCAATCCAAGATGAACACCAGAGCTAACCAACATCGGCAAAGACAAAAATGGTATTAATCAGTCAGTTTTGCGTATGTAAAGGCAAAATGTGGTGTGGCAGTTGCTGAAAGTCTTCCCTAATACTGAGTATGAGTTCTAAAAATTGTGTGATATCTTTGTTTAAAACTTTTAGCATGCAAAATTGCAGATGATGTACCTTTCTTTAAGGAATGTTAGCTCTAATTCCTTTATCAGTTTGTGCTTCATGTTTTGCAGGTGGAGAGAATAGACATTTCCCTCTCTGACCCAAATGAACCAGTTGTCAGGGGAACCAGATTTCCAGGGCAAGGTTACTACGAGTTTCCCAGTAACACTCTTCCTAGCAATACTGATTTTACAGGTAAGAAAACATGAAAGAATTCATGCATATTATATACTGTATATAAAAAAGAAATGGTGTTTGCATATCTGTGATTGTGCTCAGAAATGTTTGAACTAAATATCTCTATTCAGATTGTTTGCATAAATATGAACCTAAAATGTACACACAATCTTTAAATATAGATTTGGAAGAAACGGGTTAACAACAACAAAAATAAGCTTTTTAATTTTTTGTACATGAAAAAAAATTACACATTTGTAAAGTAAAAATGTTTGTAAATTCTTGTTTTAGCCATTGGGTATGAATTCCTTCATTAGTTTAAAATGTGCTGTTTTAGAAAACCATAAAAGCCATGATGATCTGTACTTTTTACAAGCACAACTCGTGTTCTGGATATTCTCTTAACATTCTTCTAATATAATCTGGATTTTTAAAACAATAATTTTTATTCAATAAAAAAACTTCTGGGATTTGGTCGCATTTCGCATAGCCTGGCCCTTGCCTTCCTGCACAGTTCCGCTCAGTTTTAGTTTCCCTTCACTCCTCCATCTGGGATTTCTCCTATAGACAAGGATTTCTCTAGTAAAATTTCAACCGGGCCAATCAGCGAACAGGAGTAGGAACTATGAATGATGACATCAATTTTCTGCGCTGTTTTAGTCTGCCTGTGGTTTAGCAATGGCAGCAGAGGAAGTGAATGACACCAGTCCGTGTTGACAAACCTTTCAGATTAAATTGAAGTTGTCTCACAAAGCCTGTAGCACTCATTTACAGCCATCTTGTTCTCTCTCTCTTCCTATAGCAGATGGTTGTTTGTGGCGCACATAATTTCCGGTTAGCTTCTTAGCTTAGCTTCCTTCACGGTCAAGCTGGCACACTACATACGGTCAAACATTAGCAATGGGGTAAATCAGATCCAATCATTTAAAATTTCAACAAGAGCCAACGCCTTCGGTAAGAAGTCTTTTCACAGTAGCCAAGAGTCCAGACCCTCTGTATGAAGCAAAGCATAGAACAAAGGGCTGGTTTTTGCCAGGCTACACATTTTCAATTTCTTTTACATTATTGTTCAACGTTCTTCTAATGTTAAAGTAATGACAATTCCAAATATTATGTGACAGAGTTTTTAGTTTCTTGTAGCTCTTGTCTAAACTTGCAAACTTTCACATTTGTCTACGAACCAATCTTTTAGAAAAAAAAGATATAATTAACATATACAGTTGCATTTCTTCTGCTGAAGTGCATTTAGTTGGAGATTCTGGATGCTTTCCAGCCTGAAATCTCAATAATGCCATTTTTTTATATTGTCCCCACAAAAATTTTTGGTGTCACAATAAAAAATGTCCACAAACGCAACAATGTTTCAATCATGCAAGGATAAAGTAAAAAAAGAAATAAAAAGAAAATGTAAAACTTGTCTCTTATATTCTGTGTTGGATATTTGCGTGTTTTTGTATCATTTGGTGCCTGAAATGCAGTCTCTTATTCAACTAGTAACATTTCTTTAGAATGACTTCCCCAGTCATCTTAAAGGACAATTATGTTTCTGTTTACTAGCATCATTAGAGGGTTGAGCTGCACAGCTAAACATGTTCTGCTTCATCTGAGAACATCACCCAGTCTGACGCTCATAATTAATGACTGCTGATACTAATCAGTGGGTCTGAGCATGCAAAGCTCTTGGATGCCACTCGAGATTGCTTCACTGTCCTGCACAAACCCTGCATCATCATTTATGTTTGTCTGTGAGGACGGACAACCATAGACCCCTAAAGTTAGATGACTGTGAAAATATTTTCAAACCAAAGCAAAAGTATTTGATTAAAAAAATGCAAAAATGCAAGTTTGTTCTTAACGGCAACCGTGTTTTTGCATAATGCAGATAACATAAACCCTTATTCTTTGAAAACTTTGATCAGTCAACTAAAACCACAAATAATTATATCCTAGTGATAAACCATTGCTTTGAAAACCAAGGTTGTCTACCAGGATTATTTTAAAACTTCCAGAATATTAGATTGGACTGTAACCGTAATAATAAGCTACTTTTTCAGTTTCACTTCTTTGAGATTTAGAATCTTTAATTGACATTCAACAAAGCATAAAGCTTTAATTTTCCTTAACGTTTTATATTGAAAAACTAATTTGGAGCTCACAGCTTTTTTTGTTTTCATCAATGGGATTCTATGAACTTATGTTTTTATCTTTTTTTTTCACATAGGGAAACAAATATTTTCACACTTGTTGATTTCTTTTTCTTTNCTTGTTAAGTTCTTCTGAGTTTTGTGCTTTATTTAAAATAAATAATCTTTGTGATTTCTGTCTTGTCCCTCTGGCAAAAAGATAAAAAAGATCTCTCTGAACACAGCCAACAAATAAATGATGATTTTTCCTATTGAAGGATGCTTTTTCATTCCCCTCCACTCTCCTCCTTCATAAAGGGTAATGGATCAGACAATCACTTTCAGACCGGATCTATTCTGGACCATCAATGTGTCAGCAGTCCTCAAACCGTCGCCCTTTTTAAACCATCAATACTAATAGCATCATCTACAGACAATTATTCCCATAGAAGTGCACGGAACAGCGAACAAATCAAAGCCAAATTGGATTATGAATGTAATGCAGTGTAATGCCCCCTCGAGAGTCAATTGATCACAGAGGAGAGACTCGTCAATCGTTGATATCTCATGGAAACCTTGTAACTCAAGCAGTATTAGCTGTACATCTGTAACTTTTTTATATTAACTACGTTTTTGTGGTTTTATGGTTTCCCTTTTTTTTTTACCTTTTTTTAAAGAAACCTATGTGACAAAGTGTATCTGAGAAATTGTCATTCACTCAGACTTACAGAACAGTATCTCGACGCAGAGCACTTATGTCTTTGAAGATAAAGATGATCTCCCTGAAAGCACAAATCATCATTTCCCTTGTCAACATTATGCACTGTCCTAGGAGTATTAATAATTTGTTGTTTCCATTCTAGACTCCATCATTTTCTAAACATGTGAATTAAGGGTTCCTACCAGCACAGGGTCAATGTTTTGTTTGGTAGTCTAGTTCAGGACAATCTTTTGCATTGGAAATTGCGTATTTGGCCTTTCACCTGTTATTTAATGGTTACTTTGCTAAAATTATTTTGGGCCATATAGGTTATTTTCCATGTGCTTTTACTATGATTGGCATGCATGTTACCATAAATTAAATTAGTTGTCCTGCATTTAAAGATGCCTTTTAAAGTCTAATGAGAAGTAAGGTCAATATGGACCACACTGAGTCTTAGTTTAGATAAAGCGGGATTACTAAATGTAATCAGTCTTTGATATGAATAACCTGTGAGTTTGTGTTTCCATAAATGCTCGTTAGTTCATTCATCTTATTTATATGATTCTGGATTTAAAGCCCTTTTGACTTTCTGCTCTTCAAGTTCATATTTGAATTAACAACCCCCTGCATTTCAGTTAAGAGTGACATATGTTCATTTTTGTAAAAATAATGTATTTAAATTGAAATAGATCCAACCAGATTGCACAGTCCACTCTCTTCTTGTTTATAATTCTTCCCATTTTGGGCCTTTAATGGGTTGGTTGAGCTGGATGAGATGACGTGCCTATATTTTTGCTAATCCAGATGTATTTTCTTCATCCCACATTTAATGAAGAGGGATGATGCATTACACAAATATTTTTATGAAAAAAGAAGGGGGAAAAAAGAAAGCAAAAACAAATAGACTTGGATAATTTCCAGACACGTCTAACACAGCACGTTGTACTGAAGCAGCTAAGCAGGAAAGAGGGAAATGTTAAATGATACAAATTATTTTTCCTTAATTAATATGATTGATTGTTAGGCATTGACGTTGAGAGGTGAGGGGGGAGAGAGAAGTGTGTGAAGGGAAAGTTTGCACAGACATCATTAGTTTTTCCCCATTTAAAGATTAATCAGAAGAGGCTGGGCTCTTTAATTCTGTCATTTGTATATTTAATGGGCTGCTGCAGAATCTATGGGTGTAATTAGCTAGCTGCCGTGCTCTCATTAATACGCCAGGCTCTGATTAATGCCAGCAGAGAGCTAACATGACTGGAGTTATTCAGGTTATGTTGTGTAGATGATTACTCACAACCTCCGCTGTTTACTGAGACAGAGAGGAGAAACAATGCAGATGAAACAATACTGCCTAATAAATAAGACTCTAAATTGTACTGTACTAACTGATCCTTAATGTTACCTGATATTGTTACATATTGTGGATTTTTTTTATTATAAACAATGTGAATGTGAATTTCATAAGAATATACAGTAAACCACAAGCCTCACATGATCTGTTAGCATTCTGGTTGTAATGGAGGTGACACTCAAGCACTACTGACGGTTTTAGCTCAAAATCTGTAAAAAGGACATAGTCACTTTTGTGTTTGCTAAACTCATATTGAGTTCACTTCAGTTATAGATGTGCATTATATACAGTGTTTACTTTATTGGAATTTCATTAAACGGTCCACTGGTTAATGAGATACAGTATTTTGCTAAAATAAGGACAAACGCACACATGCAATAGCATTGTCACCCACCTTTCATGGCAGCAGATGTTATTTAAATCCAGACTCTAAAAAGAGGGTAGTGAAGATGAGAAAAAGGAGTTAGCTGTGACCATGCTCATGGTTTGGTAAAAAATGTCATTCACATCAACAGTTGTACAATTTCTCCAGAAAAATTGTGACCCTACTTGGTATAACTCAAAAGCTCTTTGGTTGGGAGAGTGCCTAATCAGTGTGAACTTTGTTTCTCTACAATGGCTGAAAATTACACAGTATTAAGCCTTATGGTGCGTTCACACCGAACGCGATTTCAGCGTCAGGAGCCTCAGGTTTACATACAAAGTCTATGGTGGACGCGCTTCAAGCAACGTCGGGAAGTTCTGCGGCGCCTCAAGCGCGATTAGAGCAGCGCGATTTGAACGATCTGAGCGTTCGACGCGCTGAGGCGCAAATCGCTGAAGTTAGAAAATCTGAACTTTTGCAGCTCGACGCGCAGCGTCAACCAATCAGAGAGACTCCACTGTGTGACGTAGCGACATATTTCCCGACGGGACAGTTTACTGAATGATGTCCACTAACCTGAAACAGACAGAGAGGAGCTCTTCAGCTGAAATGAGTGCCTGCAGTCGTGTCCTGATCCGCAGCAATGCGTGGCAGCGACTCATCAGACTGGAAAAATAGTCCTGAAAGCGAGCTGTGAGCCTCTACTCTGAATTATCTGGTGAATTAATTATGAATTAATTATCTGATGAACGTGACATGCTCTTGCTCTGTAAATAAAGCAAAGCCACTTCCTCGTCCGACATTAAACAGAGCCCGACAGAGGAGGGAGGGGCGGGGAGGCTCTGCCGTGCAGCGCTTCAAGAGCTGACCTGCGTCTGACCTCAAAGTGCACAAGCTTCAAACTTCAGCGTTGGCTGCGATTTTGAAGCTGAAATCGCGTTCGGTGTGAACGCAGCATTAGAGTTCATATAGGAGGTAGAGGAACACAAAAACAAAAATAATGAGGAAATGACAGTAACACTTTGGGAACACATCAGAACATTTAAAGGGGCAATATGATGTGTTTCTTAGGCATATATTTAAATTCCATACCATAATAAAGTATCTTTGTCACCTTTAGCTGTTACTAAAATGCTGTTTTTATGTTTCTGCCATGAGGAAGTTTGGCTTAAAGACACGTCCCAGAGGCGTTTCTGGTCCCCACTTGTCGTTTTGCTCCTCAGCATGTCTTCCTAAAAACGCTGCAGGATTTCTCAAACATGCATGAATGAGTCAAAGCAAGGCTTTGGGCATGTTTTAATGAGAATATAACATTATAAAATAAAAAACTCAAAAAAGTTGATTTTTCATGATATTGCCCCTTTAAGTATAGAACCTAACTTGTTTTTTTTATTCATAGCTCTTAGAGAGTTTAAACTCTGAATTTAGCACTGAAAGCCTCTGAGTTGAAAATATGAATGTAAACATATATTTAAACGTGTTTCTCTGAGGTTTTATGGTACACACAGGCATGCAAGCGCGTAATGATGTTTTATGTTTGTGCACATGTACAGTGTTTGCGTGTCTGTGCGTACCGTCTGTATCGGTGTGTGCTTGCGGAAAGTGTTTTCGATTGTACAGCATGTGTGACACAGTCACCTGTCATGGTGCGTGCACAAGTTTGTCTGTTGATGGCTCCAAAGTGGTTGTCAGTGTGAAGTAGCACAAGTCCTGTGGGAGAATCTGAAGGAAGTAATGCTGAGCATGAACAGTGTTGCTAGATGCCGTACATTAGACATGCTTGGTAAAGACCTTTTTTTTATCACAAGTTGCACAATTAAACTTCTTCCTAATTATATGCAAATGTACCCACATTCATATTCAAGTCTTACAGTGTACTTTTAAACAGTGCTATGAAATGGGCCTAGTGTAATGATGAAACATTTTCAGTTTTGTCCCTATTTCTATTAATGAATGTGTGTTAGATATCTAAAGACCTACACAAACTGACTGGGAGCATGTAGTGTATGTGCATAACAAGTGCACATAGAGATCATAGAGTTTGTTTAGTTGGACATCAACTTACAACTGCAGTAAAACAGTCAAAAAAGAAACAGAGCTGCAGTGAACAAAGTATAGGAAAGATAAAGATGCAAGAAAGGAAGCATATTCAGAAGAAGGGATAAGGTGCAAAAAAGGGGGAATGAAAAGGTCACAGGAAAGATGAGGAAGGTTAAAAGCAAAGGGATGAGACAGGAAGAATTGAGAGATTGAGAAGGTGTGATAGTTAAAGGGGGGTAATGTAATGTCAAGTGTCTGTCATGACTTTACTCTTCTATGTTGTGACAAGGTCATGAATGTAAATGACACACACCTGCTAGATACATCACAAGTTCAGGACTTGTGCTAGCTGTACACCACGTCCGCAAATAAAGGGTCATGAGTCATGATCAGATTTTAAAAGTTAAAACCGTTGAAAAGGTTTAAAAAGTTATTTTTTTCTTGTACAGTAGATGTTGATAGTTGGAATGTAAAACCACTGTTTAAAGGGCCAATATTATGTGTTTCTCAGGCATATATTTAAATACTATACCATAATAAAGTATCTATGTCACCTTTAGTTGTTATTAAAATGTTGTTTTTATGCTTAAATAGAAAATAAACATCTTCTCATCACTTCCTCTTATAAACGCCTTGAAATTGGCCTCTGTCTCTTTAAGAACCTCCTTCTAAAGAAGGAGGATCCCTTTGCTTTTAACCTGCGTCTGTTCCGTCCCGTTTGGTGGTGGTGGTGGT
>NW_013952565.1:829045-832559 GCF_001266775.1 Austrofundulus limnaeus | reverse complement strand
GAAAATAAACTTATCTCCTCATCATTTCCTCTTCTAAATGCCTTGAAATTGGCCTCTGTCTCTTTAAGAACCACCTTCCGCTTCTGTCTCACCCATTTCAGTGTGTTTGTAGGGGGGGGGTGCGCTATGATGTAGTTTACTTGGCATCTGAAAATACATTTCCTCAAAGGTATTTTGAATCTGAAAAGAGCTTCATTGAGTGAGAACTAATGTTGAGAGTTCAGCAGACAGTTTAAGTTTCACTTTCACTTTGACCCAAGAGCCTGCAGGAGTCATGGGAGGGGGGAGGGGGCTCTGCCATGAGGAAGTTCAGCTTAAAGATACGTCCCAGGGGCGTTTCTGGTCCCAAAAGGTGTTTCTGGTCCCCACTTGTCGTTTTGCTCCTCAGCATGTCTTCCTAAAAACGTTGCAGGATTTCTCAAACATGCGTGAATGAGTCAAAGCAAGGCTTTGGACATGTTTTTATGAGAATATAACATTATAACATGATACAAAACTCAAAAAAGTTGATTTTACATGATATTGCCCCTTTAAAGACTTTAATGGAAGATGATTTCAAAAGATCAACTTTAGATCTAACATTTTGACATTTAGGATTATACTATCAAAGTGTTTTTGGAAAAACTGTAGACTTAACTTGATATTTGTGTATATACACATTTGGAAGGTGTAAGAAAAATAGAAGGTAAATCACTTTCCATCCATTACCTCCCGATTATTCCAAAGTCAGGATTCAGAGGCAGCAGCTCAGTCATCTCTTCCAGCTCTTCTGGGACAACTCTAAGGCATTCCCAGGCCAGCTGAGAGACATAGGCTACGTTCACACTGCAGGCAAATCCGACCCAAATCCGATTTTTTTGACCCATCTGACTCATATCCAATTTTTTTATGACAGTCTGAATGCGACAAATCCAATTTTTTCTAAACCGACCCAGGCCGTTTCAGTATGTAATTTTAAATCAGATATATTTCTGATGTTTTTAAAGTGACTGCAGTGTGAACGCTCAGGTCACATTTTATCTGACTTTTTCATCAGTGAGGAGGGGCTGAAGGATCGATAAGACACGAACCTCAAGTCTCGCTGTTTAAATCTGTAGCTCCATGTGTTTACAGCTCCAAAACACAAGTCCAGTTGCTTCATCTTTTTACTTTTCGTTTTCCACGTAGATAGTATGATAATAATGATGTCCAGCCTGGGTCGCGGAGAGTATCGATCCTAAAGTTAGCTACTCGGTCGATACTTTTTCCAGCTCGTAGTTTCGTTAAAAAAAAAACCTTCACTGGAGCATCCCGGTCAGAAGCAGGTTCAGATATAAACACTGAACTAAAGAAGCAGGTCAGATAATTATTTAATCGGCTCTGATTAAACAACAACTTCCGATTCAATTTGCAAAATGTAGCATCCATGCTAGCCCTGTAAACAAACAAGCCGGCTGATGAGACGTCACGTCGTTTACTGTGCATGCGTGTCACATCAGTGCTGTGTAGCGTTCACACAGGGGTCTGATACAGGTCACATTTAAAATGTAATATGAACGTTCACACAAAAAGATCGGATTTTTTCAAAAAATCAGAACTGAGCGTTAAGACCTGCAGTGTGAACGTAGCCTTAGCCTCTCCAGGATGTCCTTGGTCTTCCCTGTGGTCTCCTCTCAGTTGGACATGCCTGGAAAACCTCCCTAGGGAGCTTATGGTTACTTTTTTTTCCTCCAAGCACACAGTACTCAACCATTTTTTGATAAATGTGACCAGTCATTTTTTAATTTCAAAATGGTGTAAAGGTGAATGCATTGCATCGGATTTAGTATTGGGCTAATTTTTATATGTAGTCCAATACCACCAGTAAAAATTAAAACAACCAACATCAATGAACCAATTGAAAACAGATATTTAACAAACAAATTAGAAACACCCTCTGCCCCACTTGCCTGCCCCCATTGAGCTCGAAGTAGCAACATTGGGCCTCATGCAAGAACCGTTCATGTGAACAGATTTGTTCTAAAGTTGTGCGTACGAGTGGTTTAGAAGAATTTGTGGCATTCACCAATTTTCTCGTATTCTAAGATTTTTTTCAGATAGGAACAAAATTCACGAGTGGTCCAGACCTGTCGTATATTTTACGAGCAGTCAGTCTGCTGTTATCCAGACAGATTTTTCTCATTAATAACTTTATATTTCATTAGTTTGAAGATATTTCGAATTGAAAATAAATCACACTCTATAATTATGTTGACAGTAGGTTATTCAGTTTGAATTAGAATTATAATTTTAAATGTAATAATGTATACTAACGACATAAATTGGTTAAAGTAAAATAAATTGGCTATTAATTTTGTTGTATAGCACTACAATATTAATATGAAACTGAAGTTTTGAGACATTTTGAAATGCTTTTTTTCAGAAATGCATCGGACACTTGCGGGGGACTTGCGGTGGGCGACTGCTATTCTGAAAAAGTGAAACCAATGTAACATAGTTGTTTACACTAAAATTTAAAATATTTGACCAAAGAAAAACCGGAGCAGGACTACACAGAGAGAGAAATACTGTATGATTTAAATTTTTATTTCTGTGACTGTACAACCCACAAGAGACACGACATTAACAGCAGTCGTCATTTTATTCCTCAGCTTTAAAGCAGATCCTTTAATTCCACAGCTGACGCTGCTAAAAATTACATTTTTTTGTGAATCTCCAAGAGCAACTTCAATCTCTGAACTCGTAAAGTTCTTCTTTTTTTACTTTGTGATGTCACTTATGTCACTTATGAATGGACACTTCCTGGTATGTGTGGCAGGAAACATAGCCTTATGTGGTGTTTTTGTGGTGATAATTATGCTAATCACCTCTCCTCGTGCACGAGCACCTGATACACATTCATCAGTTTACGCTCCTCATTTACACACTTTTCCTGAAGATAGAAGAGTTTGTTGAATCTGACGTGGCATGTTCGTACGAACCTTTTGTACGAACAAAAGTAAGACAAATTTAGGATAAGAATATGAACATGTTCTTGCATGAGGCCCATTGGATCTATTTAAGTGGTACTAGCAATTCTGACAATAGCCACTATGACACCCTGGCAGTGGAAAGGTTTTCTAAATGTAAACTGTCAAAGTGTACAACTTCAAAACCTTTGAACAGATTAAAAGTGAATTTGGTCTCCCTAGGACAGACTTCTATAGATACTTACAACTCAGAACCTTTGTGACGACACACAACAATTGGACTAAACTTCATGAACCTACACCTATAGAAAATTTCCTAATGGACATACAAAGGGGAAAGGGGAATAAAAAAAGTAATTAGTAAAATATATGACCTGTTTTTATCTATGAATATGCACAATTCCATAAACATAAAGCAGAAATGGGAGACTGAACTGCAGGAGTCGATAGGGGGGGACACATGGGAAGAAATATGTACTGAAGCACAATTAACAACAAATTCCAATACATGGAGAGAATTCAAATGGAAAGTAATAGTCCGATTTTTCAGAACGCCAGCAATAACT
>NW_013952565.1:812899-829035 GCF_001266775.1 Austrofundulus limnaeus | reverse complement strand
TGAGGAATTTTTGATGTCCTTATAAAGAGGAAACCTCAAATTATATTTGAATATTGAGATTTTCCAGCTTAAAGAAACAAAACTTTGCTAGCTCACAGGGAAAATCTTAAAATTTTAAGGCGTTTTTCCTCAAAATCAGTTTTTTTGTTACTACTGCTCAAAATAGTGCTTCCTAATTTTGTTTAATGTTTATATTTCAGACAGTTCATTCAACTGATACATTGATAAGGCTTTTATTCATTATATATTGACAAAATGCCATTTTTGTTAACATTTTAGTCAAAACACTATATTTGCCTATTTCTCCATATACAACTTTTGGACTTAATCCTCGTTTCGATGTGATGGGTCACTAATGTATAATGATACAGCGTGCATCAACATAATTCAAAATGCTTGATAGATCACAGATTTTAAAAAAATGTCATTTTTAGAGGTGAAATTTAAGGAAATGGATGGTTTTATTTACCAGGATGCGGAGCTACAACTGCTGACTGAAACCTGACAGACGGGGGAGGGTAAAACAGGAAGTGAAAAGTTACAGCCTATGAAACAACACTAAAAAACAAATATTTTTATGCCCCAGATTAAAGCAAAGATTTTTATATTTGTTTCACTTATTTTTTTTTAATTTTGCAACAAACTCAGAAAATGCTGTCAGTGACTGAATGACGTCCCTGCTGTAAAGGATGCTGGAGAAACTGAAAATTGAAATCGTTAGTCAGAAGATTTGGACAAACACTTGGGAGAATAGGGACACACTACGCACTTTGAAGCCTTTAGTGGAAATGCATATTAGAATTAAACAAGGGTGGAAGTGTGAGAATTAGGACCGGGTCTTGGTCTGTATTAAAGAGGAGATTCCAGATGCATTTGCATACGTTCTCAGATTGAGGATGATGTTGCTGTGTTACTTTGGCTTGTGAACACTTTGCTTCTTGCATGAACTTCTACAGACATTACACTGAAATATGTTCTTGGTAACAAGACGCTGAAATGAAACAGTCGCAGGGTAATTTATCAAAACATACAGCAGAAGTTATGTCAATGCATTGTAAAATAAATGCAAACATTAAACTTCTTAGCAAACTATCAGTTCTGCTATTAGTGGGTTAGCAGATGAGCTGAACTGTGCCCACCACTGTTTTATCACATACACCAAAATGTATTAAAAATTTTAATTTTCTTGTGCTGACCACTATATTTGTTGTTCAATATGCTGTGTACATTTTTTCTACAATTTCAGCTCCAGGAGGTGTCTTTCCTCCTTCAGCAGTTTCATCATCCACAGCTCTGTTTGTAACCTGGGAACCACCAGGAAGGTAATCTCAACTGTCTCATCTTTTCTCTCATGTATAAACCTCAAGTTGATGTTTGTTGCTGATATTGTTTGCATATAACTTGTAAATAAAAACCTAATCTTTTGGACCTAGAGCTTTTTTAATGTTGTGTAAAAAACACACAAAATGATCTTCTCTGACCTGCTTACCTATTGAAAATTTCAAACAAATAAAAGTGATGTAATTATTGCTTTATATTACAAATCTAATTCAACATTAATCATATAAAGGTGGTAGTTTAGTACAGAGGTATGAAACTCATTTTCACAGAGGGCCCCATGAGCATTTCCCTCAGAGGGCCAGTTGTAATTAACTTTGATGTTTTTTGTTTAATTTCAACTGAACATGAAGTGTCACAATACATGGCTGAGGACTATTAAACAATAACTGAGCTCTACATGGTATTTTGTGCATAGGAACTGTTTTAACACATCCTCTTTTAAATACTGAAATAGCTGGCAAAAATGCAGCAAAATGGAGATTTTACACTGTATATTTTGCTGACTGCTGGCTACTTTTGCACCTTGTGCACTTCCACCTGATGGTGGGATGCCATCCTACTGCAATGCAATCAACATAATGGGAGATGTAGTTTAGGGTCAGTGCTGGTTTTAAAGTAGCATGTGTTTATTTGAAGACAATACTACATCTTTGAAGCTGATGAAGGCCACATAAAATGCTGTGGTGGGCCACATTTGGCCTGCAGGCCTTCAGTTTTGCACTTGGTTTAGTGTAAATTAATATATGTAGCTCATATAATATTGCCCTCATTTCACTTTTTTGTTCCTATGATAGGCCCAATGGAGTTATTACAGAGTTCCTCCTTTTTCACAACAACAAACTGGCGTACAGAGGAAGAAACAGACAACACAACATCACTGGTAACGAGGGGGAAGAGTGTGTGTGTTTGTGTGTGTAAGAGAGGCAGGGCTTCTGTGTAAAAGAAATGGGGGAAAGTGTAAAAAAATGAATTGGGAGGATTAGCATTTGAAAGAGAAAAGAGTGTCTCAGTCCTTACCAAGGGAATAGCACTTTGAAAAAGAAAGCTAAACACACATGAAAATGAAGCAGCAGAAAAACAAAGAAAACTAAACATTAGTGCACATCCGTACACACAGTTTGGACTGAATGCTTTCACTGAAGAGACCTGAAGAAGGCATGAAACACATGTCGCACCACTGAGACTATAGTGCTGTAAAATGAACACACACACACACACACACACACACACACACACACACACACACACACACACACACACACACACACACACACACACACACACAGGCAGTGGAAGGCTTATTCAAAGCAGCATACACAAATACATAGTTAGTGGAGATGTACACAAGCTCATTTGCAAGCACATTGACTGGAGAGTAATCCAATACATCATTTTATATGGGCAGAGTAGATTATAACTTATTTTGATTTTTAAATGAACACTGTTCAAAAGAGTGTGTGTCTTTGTAAGTTAATGAAGGGATGAGAGCACACATCATCCATGCTGGGATATTAATACAGAGTGTCTGATGTTCACTATGATTGGAGGGATTATAGACGTAGTAATTATATGCTATGTGCAAGAACAAATTGTGTAACTGAGTGAGATTGCAACAGTGAGGCGGATAGAGAAGAGTTTTGAAACAAGATGTGCAGAGGAAGAGAAACAGCACGAGAGGAAAGAGCAGGGTGGAGCAGGAGTATTGGAGACATCAAGGAATCTACAATTAATGTCATTTATTTCAAGGTTCTGTTATTGTTGCTCTGAGTGGGGTTGGTTTTCTGCAGTGTTTAACTTTTAATGTGTATGTGTGTGTTTGTGGTGCAGGTCTTGATGTGTACTCCACCCACTTCCTGGCACTGAGTGCCTGCACTTTAGTGGGTTGCACCAACAGTTCACAAGTTACAGCTCTGACCTCTCAGCTTCCTCCTGGACCCCTGCATGCACCCACTCTTACTTTGCTGGACTCTCGGACTATATTTGTGGAGTAAGCACACAAACAAACAAACATGTTCACACATGCTCAGGTATTTGTGTTGTACTTATGTAAATTTCCCTTTCAGAGCCCTAACCACAGCCAGATGCAGGGTTAGAGACAGCAACACTCACATCCTTATATAGACTTGTAGAATTAAAGTAACAGATTGCTGCACCCTTTTTTAGATTATTATTAGTTAATGCACATTTATAGAGTTGATATTAAAGGAGACATATGTAAAATCCACTTTTTGTCATTAAATGCATTTGGTTGTGTACTTGAGTGAGAATGAGTCAAAGCAACGCTCTGGGTATGTTTTTGGTAAAGGAATAACATAACATAACAGATTTTGTGTAAAACTCAACCTTTAAGAAAAATATTCAGTGCAGCATTTTTCAGTGATCCTGTCTGTGAAGCAGTATTTCTTTAGCCTTTTAAGGGGATTTTTGAACAATGCACTCAGCAGGTGTGGGAAGGCTTTGTATTGCCTTGTTAGCACATTAGTAATAGACTGAGGTTGAGGGATCACACCTGATCAATAGCGTTCTTCTGACTGTGAGAAAAATCTGAACATTTATGTTGCTGAGATTTTTATTCCATTTCTGAATTTTATGTATTGAGTTTTATTTCATTTCCCCCACTTTAATTATTTGTTGTTTACATTGTAACCATATGTTTTTCACCTAAACCATGTGGTGTATGAATAATGTTCTAATAAATGAATAGAATATCCCAAAAAGTCCTTCACATATGGACAACTACATTAGATTTCAGCAATCTTTCATAGCTCACAATAGTTTTGAGTCCTACTTAACTCACTTACTGATGATTAGTTTTTTACATTTGTTGATGATTTACAAAAAAACAAATGCAGAAAAGCCATATGTTGCTTAAACACTGAAAGTGGGTTTCACTGAGTCATCTCTAGTAACCTGGGGGCACTTTATGGAAAACTTAACCAACCTATTTGTCAGGCTGCGGTCTGGACTGCCCCTCCTGCTGGTTTATCTGGAGGCCCGCTGCTGCTCGGCCCCCCGGTGGGGTGTGTGGCTGACCGCCGGCATGCTGGGGGTTCCCTGGGTCTGGGGCTGGGCGCTGGGGTGTGTGCCGGCCTGGCCTGGTGACTGCCTGCTGGGGCTCGGGGCCTCTGGGCCTGTCGGGCTTTGGCCTGGAGGGGGTGCGCCCTCGGGGCCCGGACCTCTGTGCCCTTTCTTGGATCTGCTTTGGTATGGCGGGTGCCGGTGGGGCCCATGAGTTTGTCGCTGCTGGCCCCGGGGGCTGTACGTGTGGTCACTGGGGGGACTCTCCCGGTTCTCCCCTATGGTCTGATCTAGGGGGTGGGTGGGCAGATCTTCCCGTGCGGGTGCCCCCTGGGGCTCTGTGCTCGGGATYCCTCTCGGGCCCTTGGGCTCTGGTCTTCCCTATGTCTGCCTCGTGTCTTGGGGGTTGGGTCTCGGTCCTCCACAGTCATTATTAAATATTCCATTGGAGAAATCTTGTATATACACACATGTTCACAACTGCTCACAAACAGGTGTTCTGATCCGGGGGGTTCTGACTGGTCACTGAGTGTGTACATATGTCTGTGTGTATATACTGACAATATTTATGAATGTAGGCATGTATGTATGTACAGTATATCTTTATATATGTATGGGTATGTGTTTATTTTTATATATGCCCTCCATGTATTTATCCATTTATTTTTCAGGTGAGCGGACAGATGTTGGGTGTGTGGTCCTGTGTTTTGTTGGTGTATATTTAATATTCTTCTAATCGCTATTTCAGTCTTTCTAATTACTTCTCCCTATGTTTTTCTCTCTGTCTCTATTTTCTCTTCACTTAAAAAAAGAAAACTTAACCAACCAATACTCAACTTTTCAGAAGTTGAATATCTGACTCTGCACAAAGCAACAATGTTTTTGACAAACACAGTGACTTCTGGAGGTTGCACCAGCTGTACCTGAAAAGAGAAGTGGGTAAAAAAAAAAAATGGATAAGTTGTAAGGGTGTACCAAAATATTGATTCACATCAGAATCGTTATTCTCATTTACAAAGATTCAGAATAGATTTAAAATGTTCCATAATTGATCTTTATAAATAAATAAATAAAGCAAATCCAATGGCTGTCAGCCTTCATTTTGTATACATGGGATGTCCTGGCATCACCTCGCAGCTGGTTCTGGAACGTATGCATGTGCAGAAAGCACCACAACAAAGAGGAAACTACAAAACTGGAAGAAATAGAGATTCAACTAATCCGGTCTTCATTGAATGCAAAGATTTGGGCTCATTTTGTTTTTTACTGATTGAGTCTGAGTTTGACAGGAGATTCACTGTATCCAAGGTTTGCAAAATGAAGATGAAGCACTTTAAGAACACGACAAATGGGCTCACATGATTAGTTTTGAATGAAAAATTGATTTTAAATCGAATCGTGGTCCCAAAAAATCTGAATCAAATCATGAGATAGTGAAAGTTTCCTCCCCTAATAACTTGTTTCTGATAATGGTGAGTTCTGAAGTGATAGTCACTCTGGTTGTTTTTTTCTGTTTTTGATGTGAGTGATTATAAGTATTCATCACGTGTTTTCACGGTTGAAGTCTTCTGGAAAACCAAACAGGCCAAAAACAATAAAGACCTATAGCTGGCTTTTCAGGTTAGCTGCAAATGTCATTGTGACGTGTAAAAAGCACTTTTTGTGAAGCTAAACCCCACTTTTTTAGATCATATCAACATGCTGACAAACTTTACAACTTTCTGTGTTTTTCTATTAAATCCAAATCCAAACTTTGTGATTGTGTTTGAAGTTTAGCAAAAAGCTTTGTATATTCACTGTTAGACCATTTTCTATGATTATTTGATAGCACTGATTTAGTTGTGTTAAATACAACCAAAAGAACATAAGAAAGCAATAGTGCAGTTGTCATGAATTCACGTCTGTTTTATAATGAATGTGTGGTTTACATATACTGTACCTTTCTGACAGAAAACCTGACTCTTTCACTCAGCTTTCTGAATGCACTTTTAAAGCCAAGGCTTTGTGGAAATTCTTGCCACACTGTGAGTTATGATATAGATTATTACAACTCCCCTTTGCTTCAGTTTCTCAAAAGTGGGCATGCATCACACTGCCAATCAGCAGCATGTAAATTTTATAATAAATGTGACATGTTTGCCACAGGGGCTAATTGTGTGGTAAAAGACTCCCATCAGTCATTCAAATAGTGTAATTTAACAGGAGCAACCAAGAAAGGAATTTATCACTTTTTAAAAAGTTCCTCCTTTTCTCCATCATATCTGGAAGGCCGGGCCACACAGAAAGCCAGGACCGTTTATTAATTTAAAGAGCAAAATAAATGAACAATGGATTAAATGAACACAGTTTGTATTTGGATTGGGTTGCCATTTTATCACTCAATATTTTAATAATTATTAATGATTGCATTGAGTGTAAAATGTTTGAGTTTATATAGTTTTATTAGACACTACTATTTTAAATATTCCACTGTCGTATGTTTTAAGTTTGTAGTAGAAATGATTGAAGTCTATAAAATTATAACAGAGAAAAAATAAGTGGAACAAAGCAAAAACCATATGAAACATGAGCTTGCCGAATGACCATTCTAATGTATTCTGATACAGATTGCATCAAAAAATGTTTTATAATCTAAAGTAGTAGTAAGTAAGTAGTAGTAAAAATGTTTTCTGTAAAAATGCACATAAAAGGTCCCACAAAAGAGAGTTTCAAAGTGGTGCACGGGTTGAATTTGTTTCCAATCTCTGCTGTTGCCTCGGTTCTTTCCAGGTGGTCACGTCCTTCTCAGATAAATGGCGTTTTGGAGTTCTACTCCGTCTTCCTGTCACATGATGGTGCAGAACCTGTGCTAGCCTATAACAGCTCAGAAGTTTTGGAAGAACTCACGCTCCGCAACCTGACCCCTGGAACTTCTTACACCATCAGAGTGGCTGTGAGGACCTTATGCCTTCCTTTAAAAATATCTATGTATATATAATAACTTTGATAAGAATCATACATTTTTTTTATTTCCTTTCTTTTGTGTGGATTTAAACGTGTGTGTGTGTGTGTGTGTGTCTGTGGAGAAGGCATGCACAGGAGGTGGGTGCACGTTAAGCCCCCCAAGCCAGGTTCAGACTGAGGAGAGCACACCAGAGAACGTTCCTGCACCGCTGGTCATCCCTTTGTCCCCACATGCACTTAACATCAGCTGGACTTGTCCTGACACTCCAAATGGTAAGAGAGAGCATTCAACACACACACTGTACAACGACAGGAAGCATCTATTACACAAACATTTCTTACCAGCATGATTCAGGCAACATCAAACTTGAGCCAATAAATACACACTCCGGCTGCCGATCATTTACATAGTAAATTTTTTTTAAAGGAGTTTTTTTTGTTGTTGTTTATATGCAGTGAAGAGATTTAAATAAGATGGACAGAAAAGTAGCCGGGTGAAAAACCAGGTGGGACAGAATAATATAGGTAAAGAAAAATAAGGAAACAAGAGTGAACTTCAAATAATAGAATATTAAATTAATTTATAAAAGAAAAAGGTACAGAAAAGGGTTAAGAAATCAAATTGTTTGAGATTAGGATTAAGAGAGAGTGGGAGCGAGACGACTGAGCTTTACCGAGCTCCTTTAAGTGGATGAAAAGTGCTCCCTTTTGACTGAAGAGAGAACTGCAGCCAGGAAGAGCATACCTTCACAGTTACTGCTCCAAGTCGCCTGACTTTTTACTACTGCTCTTATATGTGTCGTTTAGTTGCCAAAACTTACAAAGGCTCAAAAGGTTTATAAGACATTTTACTTGGTACAAAACATAAACTTTTTATTGTTTCATATTTGGAACTTGTGCATTGTCAAAAGAAGAGAATAATGTAGGAATCCAGTTTTAACAATATTTCTGTGAGAAAGAGCAGAATGTGTTCTTTATTAATAAAAGACACTCCTACTTCTGTACTACAGCTTTCTTTCTCTTCATTCCAAAGACTGCTTTTTATCATTTCACATTGAAATAAAACCAAGAAGATATTTTCTTTTAATATTTAACTCACTTGATAGGGACGTTTTTTTTCATCTACATATATGACTTCCAGCTCTTTTACCTTTTTTCATCATATGATGTCACCTTTACTCATTTACAGGTGCAGGCTAAATAAATCACCTCAAACAATATAAAATGTCAAAACTTTTTTATTACGTATAAACAGAGAAAAACAGTGTTTTATAAAAGTGTTCATGTCAGAATAAAATTCATTTTAATTATTTACTTCAGCAATTATTAAAAAGTGAAATTATCTCCCACACACCGGACTCCAAACACCACCATAAAATATAAAAGACTATATTAGCAGGCATATAGCATATCCCACTAAGTCAAATTAAATAAGCTCTAAAAACTATAAGAGGATTTCCCAGCCCATTAAACAGACTCTCAACATAAAACACTGTGCCACAAATTATCAAATGTTACTGTCATGCATGTTGTGTATGTGTAGTTGTGTAACGTATGTGTGTGATGTGAGTCATGTGTGTTTTACGCTTAATGCCGCATAAGTGCATTTTGCTTCATAAACCCTGTGATGTGTTCTCTTATTAGCCTGGATAAATTCCTGAAAGGTTTTCTCCTCTGATGACAGAAATATGTAAGGAAACACTTAATATTAATCACCTTATTATCTCACGCTTAAATTCTTTATTTTTTTTATTTAAAAAAATGGCAGAACTGCTCAGTCCTTTTTGTTTTTTATTAACTTTTTTTTATTATTAAATAAATGAATGACAACAATAATGATGATGATGGTGATGGGTTACAGAAGGAGATCCTGTGTTATTTTTCCTCTGTCTCACCCCTCCTTTCTCCCCAATTCCGCAGGGATTTGTGGGGGATAATCCTCCCGGGGATTAAGTCAGGGCAACACGCAGACAAAGAGGGGAAATAAGCCTGTTATGCATTCGCTGCTTCATTTCCCAACCTGTCTTTATTACAGCCTATACTGATATGGGCTTATTCATACACACACACACACACACACACACACACACACACACNCACACACACACACACACACACACACACACACACACACACACACACAAGCACACGCATGTGATTGGACACATTAAGAGCTTCCCAGATAACTTGCATCCGTGGGGTTTTTGTGTCTTCATTTTCCTGGTAGGTGTGTACATCTGCATTGAGCAATAATAAAACCCACACATGATTAAAGCAGAATATGCTCTTAGTTCTTAGCACTGATCTTTTGAGCCCCTTGTATGCATTTTTATTAAGGAAAAGCACATTTGGCACTGTACTGTTTCTTTTTTTTATAGCAGGTGGGTGTAATGTCATGTAATTATTGTGCTGGTGTTGGTGTATGTGTGAGGAAGTACAAGTTTATGAGCAAGAGAGAGTTTATATCTAAATGCCCTTTTTTTTACTGTATATGTGTTCCTATGTGCGCATCTTTGAATGTGTTTGTGTGTCCACACCTTTTTGCGCCCTCATTTGTGTGTGTGCATGTTCGTTCGTGTTCCGCTGTCCTTCTCAGAGCCTTCATCCTTGTAACGCCTATGGTTACAATTGTCATTTCAGTGCTGTTTTCATCTGTAGGACACACTGACTGGCAGGCCCGGAGCCTCTAAGTCAGTTTTCATTTGCATTGTAATACAGTGAACCAGAGTGCACTGCAACACTGTGAAGCTTACTTTATGATTGTCACTTATCACAGTCTGGACACAGTCAGACAGCACGGGTAATCAATGCAACCAGGAACATCTCCATGGACCTTGACTAAAAACGATGCCAAATATGTTCGTTGTGTCTTAAAAACATGTAAAAATGATTCATTCTAATTCAGTGTCCAGTTATCCACATGTTTCTTTGTAATATAAAATAGGGCTGATTAATTTTGACAAAGAAAAAGCCATTTCTATCCATTCTTTATGATTATATCATATAAATTAACTGTATTATGTCTAGGGATGGGTACCTTTGGCATTTGAATCAATTCGGTACCAATATCCTCTACCTTTTATTTTTTAAACATATTTCTCAATATATAAAATTAACAAATATCAAGACAACATCCAACTCTTTGTATTGTAACATCAGTTGTGTAACTTATTTCTTTAAGGTGAAAACTCTTGAAAACAAAACTGTTTTGTCTTATTGCACAAATTAAAATCCAGCTCCACGTGTTTCTATTGATGTCATTTCCCCGCTAGAAAAATTATGTGATGGAGGTCCATGGAAGGTAAATAAGTTTAAATCAAATAATGGAGTTAAAATAAATAAAAGGTATTCAAGCTAAGTTTTGAGCATCTAAAACGTGTCCAGCACTTCAAGTTGGCTGCTTGTGCTCTTTAGGTCAGACGCGTTCGGACCGTCAGGAAGCCTCTCTGTTGTTTTCCTCTGCCGGTCTCTGTTTAATGGTGGGTGAAATTTTAAAAAATGGTGGTACTTTATTTACTTTGAGCAAGCGAACATCGTGTTCACAAGATAATTAACCCACCAGATAATTCAGAGGCGGTCTGTTCGAGTTCAGTAGCTGCAAGGCTCACTTTCATGCTACCTTCAGACCGAGCTCTGTTTACTGAAGCAGCGGCTGCTGACGTCATCACGCTCTTGTGCGATGCTCCGTTCAGGAAAAGCATAGAAAACTCATCACTCTTATGCCAATACAGTCGCAATGATGCATTTAGGTACCGAAACATGGTACCGTTTGATGTTACGTGAATAGGTTCTCAGTAGTACCGACAGAATTCGGTCTGTGCATAAAAAAGTATCAAATTCGGTACCCGTCCCTAATCATGTCACATGTGTACAACAAACTTATTTTAAAATAATAAACACTCAAACCTCTTTAAACAAAAGCAGTCCCACTAAAAACAGATTACTTAAAATTTTAAGGCATACACTGTCATCAAACATTTAAATTAAAAACATTCATTAGTTGTTTTTATTTATTTTTCTTGCATTTCATAATTGCATGTCCTCTTTCTGCAGGTGTAATAACTAGTTATGGCCTCTGGCTGGATGGAGTCCTTATTTTAAACTCCAGTTCCTCCCAGAGGTTTTTTGTGGTGGAGGGACTTTCTCCATGGAGCGAACATGTAATCAGGCTGCAGGCCTGTACAGCACGAGGCTGTGGCAAAGGACCAATGGTCAGTAAATCTGTTCTTATTAAACCTACTTTGTGCCTAAAATTGCAAAACCTTTTTTTTTGCTTGGTATGTGATTGCAATGTATGTATTATTGATCTAAGAGGATAAACTTTCTTTTTTTATGAATCAGCTGTGACATATTTTTTTGTTTTTGTCTTTAAATAAAATCCTCTTTTGAGTGAATAATCTGTCTTCACTTGGTGAAATGAATGAGCTAATAAAGGGGAAAAGAGCAGATATTTAGGGGCCAAAGTGTTGCTGTAACTAGGACAAGAAGCAGATGTGAGTCTCCTCAGATAGACTAGGTATGTGTGCTGTGGGTGCATGTCTGTGTGTGAAGTGTGTCACTTGAGTCATAAAGGTGATCGATTCTCTCAACTCAATAACGAGGGCTGCGTGGGGACAGTGACATTTGGTTGGAAATGCCACTCCATTCTCAACGACGTTTCTAACGACAGTACGGATTTTGGGGCATATTTCCGATACGGACATTGTGTTTTGTTAAACGCCCTGAAAAATAGCTGACTGTGCAGAAAACAAGGAGTGGAGCATGATGGGAAAGGATGAGCTGAAGAAAAAGGGTCAATAAATAAATGGTGGGAAGAGGATTATAGAGGAGTTTGTGTCGATGAATAATTTAGGGATAAAAGATGTAAATAATGTGGACTGAATAAATGCTCAAAGAGTAGGGAGAGATGAGGTGGAAGGTTTGCACAGAGCAGCAGAGAAAACTGTAAAAAGAGCATAGTTATAAAAATAAAAGCAAATTGCTGTGAATTAAAAACATGTAAAATAAATTCAGCAGAAAAAATGAATAAAGGCAGATTTCATTTGATGTTCTTTAACAGTTTATGTCATTTAGAATTAAAATAAAGTGTTTGTGCTTTATCTGTCCTTATAATCCACATCTGTTCTTTTCAAATGTCTCATGTAAATGTAAATCAGGTGGAGATGCACACATTAGAGATGGCCCCTGAAGGCCCTATGCTGCTGGAGCTGACCAATCAGAGCTCTAGGTCTGTGCGAGCCCGCTGGACAGCCCCTCCTAGAGCAAACGGGAACCTCAGCTACACACTGTACTACAGAAGCGAAGGTGACACATGCATCCACTCTGTCTCTCACAATGAAGCACAGGGGAGTTTGACAGTTTGGAAACCCCTCATAATATTACCATTGTATTACATTTTTATTTTCAGATATCCTGCTGCAAAGTGACTTGAATTCCACAAAAAAATTTTTATCTTAAATGTTGTTAATTAGTCACAATGTGTACAGTCTTTAAACTGTTTTATAAAGTACTCTGCAAAGTATTTCACAAAAGATTTAACACTCTTTCCCTTATGAGATACTAACCTGCCTATCATACGAAACAGGGCCCCCCTTACACCTGTCATCGCTTTCATTTAAAATACTAGAATGAGATTTTATCTTTAAATATATTGTTAATTTTAGAGGTTTACTTGAATTTTTAAATGAAATTGTTTGATCTTTCAGTATTGTTACTTTAATTTTCCTTTTTTTATCAGTTTGTTGGGAATCAGTGGCGGAGCCAGACATTTTTCTCAGGGGTGGCCAGGAAAATTACATGATTTTTTTTACTTGAAAGTTTACCACAGATATTTGTGTTTTTGTCATTTCATTATGTCTTTATACAGGCAGTGAGTACCTTATAAACATGGGCATCAGAACCATTTTAAAAGTGGAGGGACACACTGTTGGGGGGGGTCTGGGGGTCCTCCCCCAGAAAATTTTGGACGAAATAGATGCCATTTCCTGCGTTCTGGTGTATTTTACCAGGTTGTTAAACATACTTTTACCTACTTAAATTAACACTTGATTTAATTATTTCAGAGACAGATTTTTCATTAAACTAGTTCCATCATCCTGTTTTTAAACTCACTGCTTTAGCTGAGATAAGATTAATTAATGTGACACAGTTTATCAAATCCAATGACTTTAGGGGTGCTTTTTATTTTTATATTGTTTATTGATTTATTTTTAATTGCAACACATGCCATTGTGCCAAATAATGATGACCCTCAACTGCATGTTTAAAACTAACATTATAAATTTTACCTAGTGAATTTAGAGAAGTGTTTCACTTTTTCTGATTTAGTGATAGCCCAACTCATTACCAAACACAGAGCATCATGCAGCCTTCATAACATAAAAAGACAGTGTGTTATGGTGACCAAAAAAACAAACATTTGTCACCATAAGTCCAAAAGTTGGCACCATAAGTCAGATTACAGGCATAGGTTCTGTATATAAAGAAAACCATCACTTCCTTGTCATTACTCTTCTTCAGTGATAGAGCTTGGTGATGTTTCAAACTGTTAAACACTGCCACCAACTGTTCAGGAGGATTGTTACACCCCTAAAGGTTGTTTCACTGTGGAAGGGGTGTGTAAAGCAGGGTGGCCAATAGGGTGGCCAAAGATTTGTCTATGGTGGCCATGGCCACCCCCTGGCTCCGCCCCTGTTGGGAATTCTTGATTTTTAGAACTGGTGTGAAAAAAGTTTTATTTTATTAGGTCTTAAATCTGCTTACTTGCGTAAATTGTTATTTGGACAAAGTTTTGAGTTCTATGCTGCAAATATCACCACCCGAATCATCTGGTCCTCGTTTGTGTACCAACCAAATATGTGGATATGTTGAAACACAGAACCTGCTGCTGTTTTCCTGAGAGATCAATAATTGTATTGCCAATTTCAAAAGCACCAAGTGTTTTTTTTCTTCTATAAAAAAAAAAACTTTCACAAAATTGAGAAGGGTGCAAGGATATGGGTAGAAATGGACTCATATACACTCATACGCACACACAACCAAGAAAGCAAACTTGTACTGAAAGTCGGGCATGAAATGGGAAAGTGAGAGAAGAGGTAATCAAACAGGACTGGTGTGGAAAAGATGAGGTATTTTGATGTTGCCTGAGACTTTAGATTGGAGATGATCTTGGAACGTAGAGCAAAACCATGGAAGCTAAAGAACAAAGACGGACAGCAGGAACTACTATATAATAAAAGAACTGCAGTAAATAAAAAGGGGTGATGAGGAGCTTATATTTCCATAGACGTATTAAAGTGTCTGCATGTAAAATCAGTATGTAATATAAAAACAGAAATGGTGTGAGAATGACCAACAAAACAAAAGAAGTGGATATGGAAAAACAAGACTATGAAGAATGTTGAGCCTACACACACACACACACACACACACACACACACACACACACACACACACATACACACACACACACGTTTGCNCACATACACATACACATACACACACACACACACACACACACACACACACACACACACACACACACACACACTTTAAGTTGTGCATACTCACTAACAGTTTTTTTCAGTCTCACATACACAAAACATGAACAATGCTTTGATTTGTTTCTAACAGAAGAGGAAGGATAAAAGAGGGGCTGATGGAGAAGGGAAACAGTGTTCCACAAACCTTCCTGCTTATTTGATGGAAACTACTTGTATCAGTTTGTAAGATAACTTTGAGTGTGTACTTGTGTGATAATGTTTTCACAAACACAAATTGGATCCGTTTACAGTGGGGATGTTGCCTGTATTTGTGTCTCATGAACTCTCATGTTTGCCTTTTCTCATTTTTGTCATCTGTGTTGTTTCTAATGACTAAATCATCAGTCTGTGCTGTTTCTACGTGTCCCATAAAAAATAACCAGAGCAAGACATAGCCAGATTTTGCCTCACCAGATGTAAATGCCTCTGTTTTGTTTTTTTTTTTTGTTTGTTTGTTTTGGTTCATTAGCTGGTGATGGTGTGTTGGATGGAGGAAGAGCATCGGGCACCTGGCTGTCTGTCACCAACCTACAACCTTACACAAACTACAGCTTCTGGATCACAGGATGTAACACACAAGGTTGTGTTGAGAGCCTGCCGTTTAATGTTACAACACCTCCAGCAGGTACACACACACTTTTCCATCAAAAAATAAAACAAACAAATTCATCTAAACTTAGGGATTATTACTTTTTGAGGTCTGGGTTTAACAAAAGGCAATGTGGAAATGCTTTACTTTCAGTCAAAAAGAAAGAATAAGTAGGTCCTCTGGATGGTTCTTTAGTGAAATGTTTCGTCTCTCCTTCAAGAGACTTCTTCAGTCTGATGAGTTTCAGGTGAACTCAGCCTTATAAGCATTGCCTCCACATGGACAAACAGGTTAGTCACATGCAAAAGAGGGCCATCGTCTAACAATAGGCTTGATTAGCTCTATTGTTCATAGAGGGTCATGTGCCCCATCACCTGACTTATTGGTTTGGATGCTGTGGTTCTTAGGTGTCGTGTTATGTGTATGTAGTGAATGCAGGCGGGGCTCAAAGTCCCCTTGTTTTGTTTTTTATTCCCTCTTTGTGTTGGTTATCGTTGGGGCCCTGATTCACACCTTTTGCTCACAGTGGGCTGAGTCATACTTACAATAACAGCGTTGCAGGAGGAGGACAACTGGACACACAGGCCTCCACCTCTGTTTAATGGTGGCTGGTTTTTCTTCACAAAGATGGCATCCTTTACTCCTCTCAAACCAACGTTCCTCTCTATCAAGGATGAGAACATCTTCATCCCTGAAAGAGTGAC